>NW_028270184.1:5539800-5590652 GCF_037043375.1 Chiloscyllium plagiosum | reverse complement strand
TCCCCTTCCCCCTTTCCCTTTCCCCTTCCCCTCCCCCTTTCCCCTTCCCCTCCCCCTTTCCCCTCCCCCCTTTTCCTTTCCCCTCCCCCCTTTCCCTTTCCCCTCCCCCCTTTCCCTTTCCCCTCCCCCCTTTCCCTTTTCCCTGCCCTGTTCCCTTTCCCCTCCCCCCTCCCCCCTTTTCCCTCCCCCCTTTCCCTTTCCCCTCCCCCCTCCCCCCTTTTCCCTCCCCCCTCCCCCTTTTCCCTCCCCCCTCCCCCTTCCCCTTTCCCCTCCCCCCTTTTCCCTCCCCCTTTTCCCTCCCCCCCTTTTCCTTCCCCTTTCCCCTCCCCCCTTTTCCCTCCCTTTTCCCTCCCCTTTCCCCTCCCCCCTTTTCCCTCCCCCCCTTTTCCTTCCCCTTTCCCCCTCCCCCCTTTTCCCTCCCCTTTCCCCTCCCCCCTTTTCCTTTCCCTTTCCCCTCCCCCATTTCCCCTCCCCCCTTTCCCTTTCCCCTCCCCCCTTTCCCTTTCCCCTCCCCCCTTTCCCTTTCCCCTCCCCCCTTTCCCTTTCCCCTCCCCCCTTTCCCTTTCCCCTCCCCTCCCTTTCCCTTCCTCCCCCTTTCCCTTTCCCCTTCCCCTCCCCCCTTTCCCTTTCCCCTTCCCCTCCCCCCTTTCCTTTCCCCTTCCCCTCCCCCCTTTCCCTTTCCCTTTCCCCTTCCCCTCCCCCCTTTCCCTTTCCCCTTCCCCTCCCCCTTTCCCTTTCCCCTCCCCCCTTTCCCTTTCCCCTCCCCCCTTTCCCTTTCCCCTCCCCCCTTTCCCTTTCCCCTCCCCCTTTCCTTTCCCTCCCCCCTTTCCCTTTCCCTTTCCCTTCCCCCCTTTCCCTTTCCCCTCCCCCCTTTCCCTTTCCCCTCCCCCCTTTCCCTTTCCCCCCCCTTTCCCTTTCCCCCCCCTTTCCCTTTCCCCTCCCCCCTTTCCCTTTCCCCCCCTTTCCCTTTCCCCTCCCCCCTTTCCCTTTCCCCTTCCCTTTCCCCTCCCCCCTTTCCCTTTCCCTTCCCTTTCCCCTCCCCCCTTTCCCTTTCCCCTCCCCCCTTTCCCTTTCCCTTTCCCCTCCCCCTCCCCCTTTCCCTCCCCCCCTCCCCCCTTCCCCTCCCCCCTCCCCCCTTTCCCTTTCCCCTCGCCCTTTCCCCTCCCCCCTCGCCCTTTCCCCTCCCCCCTCGCCCTTTCCCCTCCCCCCTTTCCCTCCCCCCTTTCCCTCCCCCCTTTCCCTTTCCCCCCCTTTCCCTTTCCCCTCCCACCTTTCCCTTTCCCCCCCTTTCCCTTTCCCCTCCCCCCTTTCCCTTTCCCCCCCTTTCCCTTTCCCCTCCCCCCTTTCCCTTTCCCCTCCCCCCTTTCCCTTTCCCCTCCCCCCTTTCCCTCCCCCCTTTCCCTTTCCCCTCCCCCCTTTCCCTTTCCCCTCCCCCCTTTCCCCTCCCCCTTTCCCCTCCCCCCTTCCCCTTTCCCCTCCCCCCTTCCCCTCCCCCCTTTCCCTCCCCCCTCCCCCTCCCCTCCCCCCCTTTCCCTCCCCCCTCCCCCTCCCCCTCCCCCCTTCCCTTTCCCCCCTTCCCCTCCCCCCCTCCCCCCTTCCCCTCCCCCCTCCCCCTCCCCCCTTCCCCTCCCCCCTTCCCCTCCCCCCTTTCCCCTTCCCTCCCCCCTCCCCCCTTCCATTTCCCCCCTTCCCCTCCCCCCTTTCCCCTTCCCTCCCCCCTTCCCTTTCCCCCCTTCCCCTCCCCCCTTCCCCTCCCCCTTTCCCCTTCCCTCCCCCCTTTCCCCTTCCCTCCCCCCTTCCCCCTCCCCTCCCCCCTTTCCCCTTCCCCCCTTTCCCCTTCCCCCTCCCCTCCCCCCTTTCCCCTTCCCCCTCCCCTCCCCTTTCCCCTTCCCCTCCCCCCTTCCCCCCCCCTTTCCCCTTCACCTTTCCCCTTCACCTTTCCCCTTCACCTCCCCCCTTTCCCCTTCCCCTCCCCCTTTCCCCTTCCCTCTTTCCCTCCCCCCTCCCCCCTTTCCCTCCCCCCTCCCCCCTTTCCCTCCCCCCTCCCCCCTTTCCCTCCCCCTCCCCCTTCCCCCCCCTTTCCCTCCCCCCTTTCCCCTTCCCTCCCCCCTCCCCCCTTTCCCTCCCCCCTCCCCCCTTCCCTCCCCCCTTTCCCTCCCCCCTCCCCCCTTTCCCTCCCCCCTCCCCTTCCCCCCCCCCTTTCCCTCCCCCTCCCCCCTTCCCCCCCCCTCCCCCCTTTCCCCCCCTTTCCCTCCCCCCTCCCCCCTTTCCCCCCCCTTTCCCCTTCCCCCTTCCCCCTTTCCCCCCCTTTCCCCTTCCCCCTTCCCCCTCCCTTTCCCCTTCCCCCTCCCCCCTTTCCCCCCCCTTTCCCCTTCCCCCTTTCCCCCCCCCCTTTCCCCCTCCCCTTCCCCCTCCCCTTCACCCTCCCCTTCACCCCCCTTTCCCCTTCCCCTTTCCCCCCCCTTTCCCCTTCCCCTTTCCCTCCCCCCTTTCCCCTTCCCCTTTCCCTCCCCCCTTTCCCCTTCCCCTCCCCCCTTTCCCCTTCCCCTCCCCCCTTTCCCCTCCCCCCTTTCCCCCTCCCCTTCCCCCCCCCTTTCCCCTTCCCCCCCCCCTTTCCCCTTCCCCTTTCCCTCCCCCCTTTCCCCTCCCCCCTTTCCCCTTCCCCTTTCCCCTCCCCCCCTTTCCCCTTCCCCTTTCCCCTCCCCCCCTTTCCCCTCCCCCCCTTTCCCCTCCCCCCTTTCCCCTTCCCCTTTCCCCTCCCCCTTTCCCCTCCCCCCTTTCCCTTTCCCTTTCCCCTCCCCCCTTTCCCTTTCCCCTCCCACGTTCCCCTCCCCCTCCCCCTTTCCCCTCCCCCTCCCCCTTTCCCCTCCCCCTCCCCCTTTCCCCTCCCCCCTTTCCCCTCCCCCTCCCCCCTTTCCCCTCCCCCTCCCCCCTTTCCCTTTCCCCTCCCCCTTTCCCTTTCCCCTCCCCCTCCCCCCTTTCCCCTCCCCCCTTTCCCTTTCCCCTCCCCCTCCCCCCTTTCCCCTCCCCCTCCCCCTCCCCCCTTTCCCTTTCCCCTCCCCCTCCCCCCTTTCCCCTCCCCTCCCCCCTTTCCCTTCCCCCTCCCCCCTTTCCCTTTCCCCTCCCCATCCCCCCTTTCCCCTCCCCCTCCCCCCTTTCCCTTTCCCCTCCCCCTCCCCCCTTTCCCCTCCCCCTCCCCCTTTCCCTTTCCCCTCCCCCCTTTCCCCTCCCCCTCCCCCCTTTCCCTTTCCCCTCCCCCCTTTCCCTTTCCCCTCCCCCCTTTCCCTTTCCCCTCCCCCTCCCCCCTTTCCCTTTCCCCTCCCCCTCCCCCCTTTCCCTTTCCCCTCCCCCTCCCCCCTTTCCCTTTCCCCTCCCCCTCCCCCCTTTCCCCTTTCCCTTTCCCCTCCCCCCTTTCCCTTTCCCCTCCCCCCTCCCCCCTTTCCCCTCCCCCTCTCCCCTCCCCCCTTTCCCCTCCCCCTCCCCCCTTTCCCTTTCCCCTCCCCCTCCCCCTTTCCCTTTCCCCTCCCCCCTTTCCCTTTCCCCTTCCCCTCCCCCCTTTCCCCTTCCCCTCCCCCTCCCCCCTTTCCCTTTCCCCTCCCCCCTTTCCCTTTCCCCTCCCCCCTTTCCCTTTCCCCTCCCCCCTTTCCCTTTCCGCTCCCCCCTTTCCCTTTCCCCTCCCCCCTTTCCCTTTCCCCTCCCCCTTTCCCCTCCCCTCCCCCCTTTCCTTTCCCCTCCCCCCTTCCCCTCCCCTCCCCCCTTTCCTTTCCCCTCCCCCCTTTCCCCTCCCCCCTTTCCCCTCCCCCTCCCCCCTTTCCCCTCCCCCTCCCCCCTTTCCCCTCCCCCTCCCCTTTCCCTTTCCCCTCCCCCCTTTCCCTTTCCCCTCCCCCCTTTCCCCTCCCCCTTTCCCCTCCCCCTCCCCCCTTTCCCCTCCCCTCCCCCCTTTCCCTTTCCCCTCCCCCCTTTCCCTTTCCCCTCCCCCCTTTCCCCTCCCCCTCCCCCCTTTCCCCTCCCCCCTTTCCCCTCCCCCCTTTCCCCTCCCCCCTTTCCCCTCCCCCTCCCCCCTTTCCCTTTCCCCTCCCCCTCCCCCCTTTCCCCTCCCCCCCCCCCTCCCCCCTTTCCCTTTCCCCTCCCCCCTCCCCCCTTTCCCCTCCCCCTCTCCCCTCCCCCCTTTCCCCTCCCCCTCCCCCCTTTCCCTTTCCCCTCCCCCTCCCCCCTTTCCCTTTCCCCTTCCCCTCCCCCCTTCCCCTCCCCCCTTTCCCTTTCCCCTCCCCCCTTTCCCTTTCCCCTCCCCCCTTTCCCTTTCCCCTCCCCCTTTCCCCTCCCCCTCCCCCTTTCCCCTCCCCTCCCCCCTTTCCTTTCCCCTCCCCCCTTTCCCCTCCCCCTTTCCCCTCCCCCTCCCCCCTTTCCCCTCCCCCTCCCCTTTCCCTTTCCCCCTTTCCCTTTCCCCCTCCCCCCTTTCCCCTCCCCCTTTCCCCTCCCCCTCCCCCCTTTCCCCTCCCCCTCCCCCCTTTCCCTTTCCCCTCCCCCCTTTCCCCTCCCCCTCCCCCCTTTCCCCTCCCCCTTTCCCTCCCCCTCCCCCCCTTTCCCCTCCCCCCTTTCCCCTCCCCCTCCCCCCTTTCCCCTCCCCCTCCCCCCTTTCCCCTCCCCCTCCCCCCTTTCCCCTCCCCCTCCCCCCTTTCCCCTCCCCCTCCCCCCTTTCCCTTTCCCCTCCCCCTCCCCCTTCCCTTTCCCTTCCCCTCCACCTCCCCCACCCCTTTCCCCCCCCCTCCCCCCTTTCCCCTCCCCCCTTTCCCTTTTCCCCTCCCCCCTTTCCCTTTCCCCTCCCCCTCCCCCTCCCCCTCCCCCCTTTCCCCTCCCCCTCCCCCCTTTCCCCTCCCCCCTCCCCCTCCCCCCTTTCCCCTCCCCCCTTTCCCTCCCCCTCCCCCCTCCCCCCTTTCCCTCCCCCTCCCCCTCCCCCCTTTCCCTCCCCCCTCCCCCCTTTCCCTCCCCCTTCCCCCCCCCTTTCCCTCCCCCCCCTTCCCCCCCCCTTTCCCTCCCCCCTTTCCCCTCCCCCCTCCCCCTCCCCCCTTTCCCCTCCCCCCTCCCCCTCCCCCCTTTCCCCTCCCCCCTTTCCCTCCCCCTCCCCCCTCCCCCCTTTCCCTCCCCCTCCCCCTCCCCCCTTTCCTCCCCCTCCCCCCTTTCCCTCCCCCTTCCCCCCCCCCTTTCCCTCCCCCCCCTTCCCCCCCCTTTCCCTCCCCCCTTTCCCCTTCCCTCCTCCCTCCCCCCTTTCCCTCCCCCCTCCCCCTTCCCTCCCCCCTCCCCCCTTTCCCTCCCCCCTTCCCCCCCCCCCTTCCCCCCCCCTTCCCTCCCCCCCTTTCCCCCCCCTTCCCCCCCCCCCCCCTTTCCCCCCCCCCCCCTTTCCCCCCCCCTTCCCTCCCCCCCTTTTTCCCCCCCCCCTCCCCCCTTCCCCCCCCCTCCCCCCTTCCCCCCCCTTTCCCTCCCCCCTTCCCCCCCCTCCCCCCTTTCCCCCCCCTTTCCCCTTCCCCCTTTCCCCTTCCCCCTCCCTTTCCCCTTCCCCCTCCCCCCTTTCCCTCCCCCCTTTCCCCTTTCCCTCCCCCCTTTCCCCCCCCCTTTCCCCCCCCCTTTCCCCTTCCCCTTCCCCCCCCCCTTTCCCCTTCCCCTTTCCCCCTCCCCTTCCCCCCCCCTTTCCCCTTCCCCTTTCCCCCTCCCCTTCCCCCCCCCTTTCCCCTCCCCCTTTCCCCTCCCCCTTTCCCTTTCCCCTCCCCCTCCCCCTTTCCCCTCCCCCCTTCCCCTTTCCCCTCCCCCCTTCCCCTCCCCCTTTCCCTTTCCCCTCTCCCTCCCCCTTTCCCCTTCCCCCTTTCCCCTCCCCCCTTTCCCTTTCCCTCCCCCCTTTCCCCTCCCCCCTTTCCCCTCCCCTCCCCCCTTTCCCTTTCCCCTCCCCCTCCCCCCTTTCCCTTTCCCCTCCCCCCTTTCCCTTTCCCCTCCCCCCCTTTCCCTTTCCCCTCCCCCCTTTCCCTTTCCCCCTCCCCCCTTTCCCCTCCCCCTTTCCCCTCCCCCTCCCCCCTTTCCCCTCCCCCTCCCCCCTTTCCCTTTCCCCTCCCCCTTCCCCTCCCCCCTTTCCCTTTCCCCTCCCCCCTTTCCCTTTCCCCTCCCCCTCCCCTCCCCCCTTTCCCCTCCCCCTTTCCCCTCCCCCTCCCCCTCCCCCCTTTCCCTCCCCCTCCCCCCTTTCCCTCCCCCTCCCCCTCCCCACTTTCCCTCCCCTCCCCCTCCCCCCTCCCCCTCCCCCCTTTCCCTCCCCCTCCCCCCTCCCCCTCCCCCCTTTCCCTCCCCCTCCCCCTCCCCCCTTTCCCTCCCCCTCCCCCCTTTCCCTCCCCCTCCCCCCTTTCCCTCCCCCTCCCCCTCCCCCCTTTCCCTCCCCCCTTTCCCTCCCCCTCCCCCTCCCCCTTTCCCTTTCCCTCCCCCTCCCCCCTTTCCCTTTCCCTCCCCCTCCCCCCTTTCCCTTTCCCTCCCCCTCCCCCCTTTCCCTCCCCCTCCCCCCTTTCCCTTTCCCTCCCCCTCCCCCCTTTCCCTTTCCCTCCCCCCTTTCCCTTTCCCTCCCCCTCCCCCCTTTCCCTTTCCCTCCCCCTCCCCCCTTTCCCTTCCCCCTCCCCCCTTTCCCTTCCCCCTCCCCCCTTTCCCTTCCCCCTCCCCCCCCCCCTTTCCCCTCCCCCCTTTCCCTTTCCCCTCCCCCCTTTCCCTTTCCCCTCCCCCCTTCCCCTTTCCCCTCCCCCCTTCCCCTCCCCCCTTCCCCTTTCCCCTCCCCCCTTCCCCTTTCCCTTTCCCCCTTCCCCTTTCCCTTTCCCCTCCCCTCTTCCCCTTTCCCCTCCCCCCTTCCCCTTTCCCCTCCCCCCTTCCCCTTTCCCCTCCCCCTTCCCCTTTCCCTTTCCCCTCCCCCTTCCCCTTCCCCTTTCCCTTTCCCTTTCCCCTCCCCACCTTATCCCCTTCCCCTCCCCCATTCCCCACCCCCTCCCCCATTACCACTGTTTAAGGCCATGCTGCTACTTCAGGCACCCTCAGCGATGTCGGAAGTGACGTATCACGGAACTTGGTTTCAACCAATCCGCACTGATAAGAGAATACGACCCCCCCGCAGGAAGGCGATAATGGTATCGTCCGGGTAGGGGTCGAGGTATGGGCGGATCACGGGGCGGGGTCAGATTCGGACTGACGGGCCGTGAGGGGGCGGGGTCGGATTCAGGATGACGCTCAGTGCAGGGGCGGGGTCAGATTCAGACTGACAAGCCGTGAGGGGGCGGTGTCTGATTCAGAATGACGCTCAGTTAGGGGGCGGGGTCAGATTCGGACTGACAGGCCGTGAAGGGGCGGGGTCGGATTCAGGATGACGCTCAGTGCAGGGGCGGGGTCAGATTCGGACTGACGGGCCGTGAGGGGGCGGGGTCGGATTCAGGATGACGCTCAGTGCAGGGGCGGGGTCAGATTCAGACTGACAAGCCGTGAGGGGGCGGTGTCTGATTCAGAATGACGCTCAGTTAGGGGGCGGGGTCAGATTCGGACAGACAGGCCGTGAAGGGGCGGGGTCGGATTCAGGATGACGCTCAGTGCAGGGGCGGGGTCAGATTCAGACTGACAGGCCGTGAGGGGGCGGGGTCGGATTCAGGATGACGCTCAGTGCAAGGGCGGGGTCAGATTCAGACTGACAGGCCGTGAAGGGGCGGGGTCAGATTCAGGGTGACGCTCAGTGAGGGGTGAGGGGTCAGGGGTCAGATTCAGGCAATCCTCTGTGGGGCCTGATTTGGAGATGCTGGTGTTGGACTGGGGTGTACAAAGTTAAAAATCACACAACACCAGGTTTGGTTTCAGATTCCAGCATGCGCAGTAATTGGAGTTGTCCTGAGAGCATGAGGATGAGCTCCTCACCAAGACCTTCCCCACACCTCCACTACTTGCCTTTAAACAACCACCAAACGTCAAACAGGTCATTGTTCGTAGCAAGCTGCCCGGCTTTCAGGACAACTCCATACAACCCTATCATGGTGGGCGCTGCAAGACGTGTCAGAGTGTGGACATAGATACTACCATTACACGTGGGGACACCTCCCACCATGTACATGGCAGGTACTCATGTGACTCAGCCAACGTTGTCTATCTTATACATTGCAGGCAGGGTTGCCCGGAGGCATGGTACATTGGGGAAACCGGAGCAAAGGCTACGGCAACGAATGAATGGGCACCGCACAACAATCAACAGACAGGAGGGTTCCCTCCCAGTTGGGGAACACTTCAGTGGTCCAGGACATTTGACCTCGGACCTTCAGGTGACCATCCCCCAAGGCGGACTTCAGGACAGGCAGCAGTAGAGGCTGATAGCTAAGTTCGATACCCATAGGGAGGGTCTCAACCAGGACCTTGGGTTCATGTCACATTACGAGTGACCACCATTGCACTAGACACACACATAGACACTCCTACACACACACACGGACACACATATACACAGCCACCCACACACACCCTTACAAACACACACACTCCCACACTCACACATGCACCCCCTCACAGACTTAAGACACTCTATACTCACTACACACACATACACTTTCAAACACTCACAACCCCCAACCCAGACACACACAGACAAAGACCCACATGCACATACAGTAGCGCCTCGACATACGAACGACCCCATTCACGAACAAATCGGTTTACGAACAGGATGTACATAAAATTTTGCTTCAATGTATGTACGAAATTCAAGGTATGAACGAAGGTACAAACACAAAAAGCCCGTGTGCGACCACGTGGTTTCATTGTTCTGCTTTGCTACGCGATTGTTGAACGCAAAAGCTCTCGGGCCCCGCGTGATCTCATTCAATTCGTCTTTGGCGCGTGCGCTGTGAACAGCGTTTGTTGCTACGTCCACGCATTCTTACACTATCTGAATAATGGGAAAAATTGATTCAGTTCGCGAACCGGGTTCCGGAACGGATTAAGTTCGTAAGTCGAGGCGCTACTGTATATATTTTGTGGGGTGAATTTGTACTTGCAGGGTTACATTGTACTTTGCTCAAAAACTGCATGTATTCACGTAGAACTCCGTTATCTCACTTTTTAGATTAGAATCAATATAAACATCATGGCATAGACAGAGAACACAGGGGACTAACACCCACCTTCCGAGGACCCCTTCACCCACCTCCAACACACTGCATCCACCTGGATACCCCGTGCTGGCCTATTACCTGCCCTTGACCTCTTCATTTCCAACTGCTGCTGGGACATTAACTGCCTCAACCTGTCTAACCCCCTCCCCCACTCCAATCTCACACCCTCACAACGCGCAGCCCTCCAATCCCTCTGCTCCAATCCCGACCTCACCATCAAGCCAGCAGATAAAGGGGGCACAGTGGTAGAATGACGCACTGACCTCTACACCACTGAAGCCAGACGCCAACTTGAGGACACCTTTTCCTACCGCCCCCTTGACCATGACACCACTCCCCATCACCAAACCATCATCTCCCAGACCATACAGAACCTCATCACCTCAGGAGATCTCCCACCCACGCTTCCAAACTCATAATCTAGGAACCCCGCACTGCCCGGTTCTACCTCCTTCCCAAGATCCACAAGCCTGACCACCCTGGCCGACCCATTGTCTCAGCAAGCTCCTGCCCCACTGAACTCATTTCTACCTACCTCGACACTGTCCTATCCCCCCAGTCCAGGAACTCCCCACATACGTTCGAGACACCACCCACGCCTTCCACCTCCTCCAAGACTTCAGTTTCCCCGGCCCCCAACACCTCATCTTCACCATGGATATCCAGTCCCTCTACACCTCCATCCGCCATGACCAGGGCCTCCAAGCCCTCCGTTTTTTTCCTCTCCCAACGTCCCCAGCAGTACCCTTCCACCGACACTCTCATTCATTTGGCCGAACTGGTCCTCACCCTTAACAATTTCTCCTTCGAATCCTCCCACTTCCTCCAGACCAAAAGGGTAGCCATGGGCACCTGGATAGGCCCCAGCTATGCCTGTCTCTTTGTTGGCTACGTAGAACAGTCCATCTTCCGTAATTACACCGGCACCACTCTCCAGCTCTTCCTCCGCTACATTGATGACTGCATTGGCGCCACCTCGTGCTCCTGCGAGGAGGTTGAGCAATTCATCAACTTCACCAATACATTCCACCCTGACCTTAAATTTACCTGGACCATCTCTGACACCTCCCTCCCCTTTCTGGACCTCTCCATCTCCTTTAATGATGACCAACTTGACACTGACATTTTTTACAAACCCACCGACTCCCACAGCTACCTGGATTACACCTCTTCCCACCCTACCTCCTGCAAAAATGCCATCTTGTATTCCCAATTCCTCCGCCTCCGCCGTATCTGCTCCCAGGAGGACCAGTTCCACCACAGAACACACCAGATGGCCTCCTTCTTTAGAGACCGCAATTTCCCTTCCCACGTTGTTAAAAATGCCCTCCAACGCATCTCGTCCACATCCCGCATCTCCGCCCTCAGACCCCACCCCTCCAACCGTAACAAGGACAGAACGCCCCTGGTGCTCACCTTCCACCCTACCAACCTTCGCATAAACCAAATCATCCGCCGACATTTCAGCCACCTCCAAATGGACCCCACCACCAGGGATATATTTCCCTCCCCACCCTTTCCACCATCCACAAAGACCGTTCCTCCGTGACTACCTGGTCAGGTCCATGCCACCTACAACCCACCCTCCCATCCTGGCACTTTCCCCTACCACTACAGGAATTGCAAAACCTGCACCCACACCTCCTCCCTCACCTCCAGCCAAGGCCCTAAAGGAGCCTTCCACATCCATCAAAACTTTACCTGCACATCCACCAATATAATTTATTGCATCCGTTGCTCCCGATGCGGTCTTCTCTACATTGGGGAGACTGGTCGCCTCCTAACAGAGCGTTTAGGGAACATCTCCGGGACACCCGCACCAGTCAACCACACCGTCCTGTGGCCCAACATTTCAACTCCCCCTCCCACTCTGCTGAGGACATGGAGGTCCTGGGCCTCCTTCACCGCCGCTCCCTCACCACCAGACGCCTGGAGGAAGAACGCCTCATCTTCCGCCTCAGAACACTTCAACCCCAGGGCATCAATGTGGACTTCAACAGTTTCTTCATTTCCCCTTCCCCCACCTCATCCTAGTTCCAAACTTCCAGCTCAGCACTGTCCCCATGACTTGTCCTAACTGCCTATCTTCTTTTCCACCAATCCACTCCACCCTCCCCCTGCCCTATCACCTTCATCCCCTCCCCCACTCACCTATTGTACTCTATGCTACTTTCTCCCCTCCCCACCCCACCCCACCCCCACCCTCCTCTAGCTTATCTCTCCACACTTCAGGCTCACTGCCTTTATTCCTGATGAAGGGCTTTTGCCCGAAATGTCGATTTCGAAGCTCCTTGGATGCTGCCTGAACTGCTGTGCTCTTCCAGCACCACTAATCCAAAATCTGGTTTCCAGCATCTGCAGTCATTGTTTTTGCCTTCAACATATTGTCGAGCTATCACCATTGTTAACAGCTAACCTGAGAATGCAACTTTTTAAAAAAAGGTTTTGTGATTTACACATGAAAGAAGTGAAACTATCATGGTATTTAAACAGATGAAAGACTCAACAATCAATTTTTAAATGTATAATTTCAGTTACATTTTTGCTATAAATTCTGTGTTAGGATTGAGCCCTCCACTATCACCTCGACGCTCTGAAAGCTAGTGCTTCCAATTAAACCTGTTGGACTATAACCTGGAGATGAGTGATTTTTAGCTCTGTGAGGGGGCGGGGTCAGTGTCAGTGAGGGGGCGGAGTCAGTGTCAGTGAAGGGGCGGAGTCAGAATCAGGCTGACAGGCAGAGAGGGGGCGGGATCGGTGTCGGTGAAGGGGCTGGGTCAGATTCGGACTGACAGGCAGTGAGGGGGCGGGGTCAGAATCAGGCTGACAGACAGTGAGGGGGCGGGCTCAGTGTCGGTGAAGGGGCGGGGTCAGTGTCAGTGAAGGGGCGGGGTCAGTGTCAGTGAGGGGGCGGAGTCAGAATCAGGCTGACAGGCAGAGAGGGGGCGGGATCGGTGTCGGTGAAGGGGCTGGGTCAGATTCGGACTGACAGGCAGTGAGGGGGCGGGGTCAGAATCAGGCTGACAGGTAGTGAGGGGGCGGGGTCAGTGTCGATGAAGGGGCGGGGTCAGAATCGGGCTGACAGACAGTGAGGGGGCGGGGTCAGTGTCAGTGAAGGGGCGGGGTCAGTTTCGGACTGACAGGCAGTGAAGGGGCGGAGTCACATTCGGCTGACGCGCATTGAGGGGGCGGCGTCATTGTGGGGACGGCTTTCGAGTTTGGGGACTCCCAGCTGGGAGTGAAGGGGCGGGATCGGACTCGGCTTGACCGTCAGAGGGGGTGGCGGGGTCATAGCGGGCGAAGGGGCGGGGCCAGACTGGCCCTGGTGCCGTTACCAGGGAGACGCCGGGGCCTAGCCGACCGTTTGAGGCCTGTCGTGAGGGATTTCAGATCCCCTTTCTGACCTCGACCCTTTTTGAGGTCAAGTCCAAGTGCTGCTTTTACAGCGGGACATAGGGTGCAGAGAGTTCCCCAACTGTCATTGTAAAAATAAGTAGCAGCTATTTGGCAAAGGGGGCATCACTTACCTCAGTTTCCTCCCCCCCACTTTTCTGCACTCCCAGTAGCTGTCCATCAATCACATAGTATTCCCATTGCCTCATCCCTCCAGAGCCCTGACAGAAAGATTTGCAACACAGAAAGAGGACATTGTGCCCATCTTGTTTGTCCCTATCATCTGTAAAAGGGACATCTGGTCTCATTCCCATCTTCCAGCTCTTGGGCCAAATGGTACAAGTGCATATCCAATTTTTTCTCTCTCTGGTGCAATGAGGCACTTACTACCTTTTCACATATCGTGTTTCAGACCCCAATCACCCTTTGAGTAAAAAGATATACCCATGACATCCACTAACTTCCCCCCCGACAAAAAAAAGCTTTCTGTTGCTTCCTTTAAATCTGTGCCTCATTTTACATTTTTTGTCAAGGAAAGTTGGATATCTTGAACCCTCGTGATTCCATACACCTTGATTTGATCTTACCTGTTCCAAAGAAATGAAATCCTCATCTCGCCTCCTGGTTACAATATGTCATTTTGACAAAGATCTTGCTCAGCTCTCTCTCCTATTGTGATCACATCCTGTAGTGTGGCAATTGGCATTTGCATGCACCATCTGTGGTCTTAACTGCTGTTTAGTACAGCAGTTTCCTGTTTCCAAATTCAATTGCTTGCTGTGACATTGTGGTAGCCATGCAGTCTCAGTACTGTGTTTCCCTGGCTAGTATACAGAAGGCTCACAGGGTCATTCATGACCTTGTCCACCAGACTCCTGTCCTCACCAACTCCACCCTTGACAAGCAGGCTGAAAGGAAGATCTTCCTCAAGTGTGAGCTTTTCCAAAAAACAGGATCATTCAAGGTAGGATGCTTTTGAGACATTGAAATGTGTTGGGGATGAAATGAAATATGCAGTGGCTGACTCACTCGTAGCGGTCCAATTTAGGGGAAAGTAAATCGCGCCACACAAGCCTTGAGCTATTGACTTTATTTGTGAGCTTATGGGGAGAGACAAGTCGACCGCATGTTCACAAGTCACTCTGACAAGATACTGAGAGTTGCGTGATTATATACGTTACAATCATTTAACAATTAGCAAACTGTTAATTGCAGGATAATGAGCAAGTTAGGCACTTTGCCCAGTCACTAGCCCCAATCACGTAGTGTCTGGACAGTGTTGGTTAGTAGCTGATAAGCAAATCTTTTTTTGCCTGAAACGTAGATTTTCCTCCTCCTCTGATGCTGCCTGACCTGCTGTGCTTTTACAGCACTGCACTCTTGACTTTAATCTCCAGCATCTGCAGTACTCGCTTTCACCTAATAGGTTTTTGCAAAAGAGAAGAACATTCCCATGCAAGCTAGAATGCATTTGTCAGGTAGCAGTACAGCTGCACATCCAACCATCTCGCTGAGCCTGGGAAAGTGCGAGATTAGCAAGCAGACACTAATATGCGATTCAAAATGGTTTCCAGGCTTTTAATATGTGACAAAAGGTCTGCTTCGAATTTAACAAGTCTCCCATAAAATGCCACCCCAGTCCAGCTGCTTTGATATGTTGCTAATTCAGAAACAGGACAGGGATTAAGAAATAGAATTGGATCTGGGCTTTGAAGCACAAAGGAAGCACACAATCTCAATGCACCAAACCCTGAGAAAGTGTGTAGCCTTAAATTTGCTGCAGAGAATGCAGGAAAGTACTTGTTCAGAAGAATTGAGGACATCTGTTCTTAGTGTCAATGGATCGGTGTAAATAAGGTGATAACATTTGTTCACTTGGGGAATGTGTGGCAGTACTTCCTTCTTATGCTAGAGGCTGGAAGTGTGCATATTTCACATGTCAGATAATTAAATTGCTACTTTATATCAAAGACTCTTATCAAAACTTATACTCAATAGGAAAAGAACTTGTAATTTAATAAGCTGAGTGGAATGTGCACGTAATGAAACAAACCTGATGCATTTTCATGTGTACCACACTGAGCAGATTTGAATTTAAGAAGCTCAGCTCCCTCATCTTGGAGTGAATGGGAAGTGAATGTTTCATTACCCTTAAAGGCTAGGAAAACACAAAGGCTGAAAGTTGGAAGATGTTCATGTGTGTGAGAGAGAGAGAAAACATTCTTCTGTAAGTTACATTCACTGACTGAAGTGTTCAAGGACACAGAGACAGAGAGAGGATGGAAATAGACAATAGGTGCAGGAGTAGGCCATTCTGCCCTTTGAGCCTGAGTGGTGGAAAGATTAACCCTTTTTGGTCTGATTTGAGAGAACATTGGCTTGTCATGGATTGAATGTTTATAAGTTGTTCCCTGGAGCTTGAGATCCGGGAAGGTTATGAATTTAATTTGCATTCTGGGAATCTAAGATGATTTTAAAAGAAAAAGCCATTTTGTAGGACAATGATACTGGACATGCTAGCTGAGCAAGGTTACCTCATGGCCTTTCCACATAGTTTAGACTAGTCCCTCATTATGATGTCCTGTTAAAAGGGAAGGTTATCTAGCCAAAGCAATCAGCCATTTGGGGCCTGGCTGGATCAAGGGTGTCCCACTTCGATGTGCATTTGGCTTAATTAGTCAAGCGTACACAGACCTGTCAATGAGCTTCTCTTCCTCTGCAAACCTTTGCCATTTCATTGCTTCTTATCTGACTAAGGACATGTGGTGTTTTTGTAATTTTAATACCAATTTCTGTGTAAAGACAGCAGCAATAAGGGAGCAGCCTGAGAGAGCTCTGAGGGGGTAAGAGCTGGTGCTGCTCCTCTGCTAAAGGTTTTAGAACCTTAGCTCAAGCCTGGATTGGAGTTATCTGTGTTAGTGCTTCCTATTCCCTCCCATTGCACATGATCACAATCAGCTGAACTCATCATTCACTCCATTCTACAGCATCCTAATGGACATAAATCCCTTCCCATTGTAGATATTCCCATTGGAACTAAACCCCTTTCCATTACTCCCATTGTACACAATCCCAAATAACCAAACCTCTTCCCATGCACTCCCATTGTACACAATCTCGATTAACCAAACCCCTTTCCATTCACTCCCATTGTACACAATCCTGATTAACCAAACCCCTTTCCATTCACTCCCATTGTACGCAATCCCAATTGACCAAACGTTTCCCTTTCACTCCAATTGTATGCAATTCCAGTAGGTCAAATCCCTTTCTATTTCATCCCAATGTCCACAATCCCAAGAGACCAAACCTTTTCCCATTTACTCCCGTTGTATAGAAACAGTTATCGTAAAAATCCAGACTATTTAACACTACGGCTGGGCTGGACCAAGGCTGGGTCAAAGTTATAGAGTCCTACAGCACACAGCCACACTCTTCCGCCCAAACTGGTCCATGCCGACCAAAATGTCCATCGAAACTTAACCCCATATCCCTGCACTTGGCTCATATCCTTCCAAACCTTTCCTATCCATGGATTTGTCCCGATGCCTTTTAAATGTTGTTAACGTACCTGTCTCAACCACTTCAGCTGGCAGCTCATTCCATATGCGTCCCCCACCCCATGTAAAAAAAGTTGCCCCTCAGGTTCTCTTTTATTCTTTCCCCTCTCACCTAAACTGATGCCCTTCAGTCCTCAATTCCCCAACCCTGGGAAAAAGACTGAGTGTATTCACCCTGTCCGTGCCTCTCATGATCTTATACACTTCTATAAGAGGCTCCCTCAGTCTCCCACGCTCTAAAGAAAAATGTCCTAGCTTGTCCAACCTCTCCCTATAACTCAGACCCTTGAATCCTGGCAACATCCTTGTAAATTTCTTCTACACCCTTTCCAGTTTAATAACATTCTTCCTATAGCAAGGCGATCAAAGCTGAACACAATGCTCCAAGTGTGGCCTCACCAATGTCCTGTACAACTGCAACATAATTTCCCAACTTCTATGCTCAGTGCCCTGACAAATGAAGGCCAGTGTACCAAAAACCTCCTTTACTGCCCTGTCTACCTGGGACTCCACTTTCAGAGAACCGTGCACCTGAACTCCAAGGTCCCTCTGTCCCACGACACTCCTTAAGGCCCTACCATTCACCATGAAACTCTGACCTTGATTTGACTTTCAAAAATGCAAGACCTCACATTTATGGGGTCTTAGATATAATTCAGGAGCTGAACTGCTGTGCTCTTCCAGCACCATTGATCCAGAATCTGGTTTCCAGCATCTGCAGTCCTTGTTTTTACCGTAATTCAGGAGCCAGACCAGTTAAGTGGTACTGCACTCTGCTGGTAAAACATTAGGATTACCGTCCAGGTGAACAACATGCATTTTCATAGCAATCTTAACGCAGTAAAACATCCCGATAAATTATCAGGGAATATTTCACAAGAGTTGAAAGGAAGTATTAGGCCAAGTGACCAAAAGCTTGATTAAAAAGGCAGATTGTAAGAAATACCTTAAAGTCGGAGGGGCATTCCAGTGTTTAGGGACCCAGGGAGCTGAAGATGTGGTGCAAGGGACATCAGGGTTCCTTGTGATGCCAGAATTGGAGGAATTCAGAGGTCGTGGAGTGTTTCAGGGGCTGGAAGGCGTGACAGATACCGGGAGGTGTGCTGAGGAATTCATGGAGAGATTTGAACAGGGGGAAGAAAATTTTAAATAGTTTCCTTTTCACCAGTGAGTTGATGAGGTCTGTTATTCCTTCCAGATCCGAGGAGCCCTGAATGCAGTGGCCAGCCTCAGCGAGAGGAGGCAAAATGGCAAGGAAGTTCGAGCCGTGGTGACTCACAGTAGTGGAAATCATGGACAGGCACTGGCCTTGGCTGCTCAAATGCAAGGTAGGGAGAGCAGAAAAGGCCAATTAAGACCTGTCCTCACCAGTATTATACATTGACAGATCTGTCTGCACCAATACTGTACCCCAGAATGATACAAGAACAGAGCCTTCTCCATCAGTCCAGAATCCCGGTGTTATATAGCAACAGACTGACTCCCACCAATACTCTACCCTAGTGTTGTACAGAAATGGACCTGTGCCCACCAGTACTGTACCTTAATGTTATACAACAACAGACTGCCTCATCCGAAGGGCACAATCCCAAGTGTTTCTCGCAGTTGAGGTTATTGTTGAAATGGTGAGCCAGTGATGGGGATGGTGAAGTTAGGGGATGAGGCAGATCTTGGGTCATCTTGTCTCTTCCTCATTGGAAGCAGGTGCAGTAAGGTTAGGCGCACTGCTGTTGTTAAGTCCCATGTAAATGTGTGTGTTTTGAACTATCTCAGGGATCCCCTCATATGTGGTTGTGCCCCGAAATGCCCCGGCGTGCAAAAAGGCTGCCATACTGGAGTATGGCGCGCACATTGTGGAATGTGAGCCCAGCGACCAGGTAAGGCATCACCAGTTCACTTGTGTGGACTGACTCGTGACCGCTGGAGGGAGGGGGGGAAACGAAGGGGCAAGGGTGTTTTGGGGGTTTGACAGAGACGCCAGTCAGGCTAGAATCTCTGTGGTCTTTATTATAACAACTCGTTCCCAAAAAGTGGTGGTGAGTATGTTGAGGTTATATCGATCTATTTACTGCTGTTCCCGAGTTGCTCCTTGTTTCTTTGTGAACTAGTTTCTGTTTTCTATTTGTGATGGGTGGTTCTGGTCTCCCTTAGAAGTAGGGACACCTCCACCTGTACCCTTAATTGGGTAGCTTGCTGTAAAGAGACATGAAGTTGGAATCTTTCAATTCCTTTAGAACACAAACCACAAAATACAAAGCCCTGTGAGTGAATGTACTACCAGCATGTGTAAATTAATCACACTGGAAGATAAACACACAGGTTTGAATAGGTGCCTGGAGATGGCCAATCTGTACTGCATTTTGTTTACTCATACATGAGGTATGGGCATCACCGGGTGGACCAGCATTTATTGCCCACCGCTAATTGCCTGGAGAGCATTTAAGATTCAACCGCGTTGCTGTGGGTCTGGAACAGGTAAGGATGACAGATTTCCTTCCCTAAAGGGCATTAGCAAACCAGATGGGTGTTTTTCCTGACTATCACCAATGGTTTCACGGTCATCAGTAAACTCCCATTCCCAGATTATTATTGAATTCAGATTGCACTATCTGCCATGGCAGGATTCGAACCCAGGTTCCCAGAATATAACCTGGGTTTCTGGATTAATGCTCTGCCAATAATGTCACTAGGCCATCGCCTAGCCCTAACCCCCACAGCAGTGCTGTGAGCAGTCAGAGTTGACTCACCTGGTTTGAATTCAGTACAGAAGAGGCACTTCAGCCCCCTCAAGTCTGTACCACCAAAAACATACTACCACCTACATTAGTCCCATTTTCCCACACTAGGCCCAAGCCTTGAATGTTAAGACACAAGTGTGCATCCTGGTACTTTTTAATGATTGTGAGGGTTCCCGCCTCAACCCACCAAGTCAACCCATTCCAGACCCCCACCACCCTCTGGGTGAAAACGTTTTTCCTCAGATCCCTTCGAAACCTCCTGTCTTTTACTTTAAAATCATGCCCCGTTGTTAGTGACCCTTCAACTAAGGGGAACGGCTACATTCTATTCACCCTGTCCATGCCCCGTGTAATCTCATATGCCTCTATCAGGTTCCCCCTTAACCTCCAAAGGGAGCAACCTGAGCTCATCCAGTCTCTCTACATTTCTGAAATGCAACATTCCTGGCAACATTCCGATGAGTCTCCTTTGCATCCCATGCAATCCCATTGCGTCACAGAATGGTAGTCAGTCAACTAAGGTCAAGTTCCTGTCGCATCTTTATGTCAGCCATAATCCAACCCATCTTTGATGGTGTTGGCTGCCTATTCCAGCCAGCGGGAGGTATCAATGAGGTCAATGACTGGAAGGTTGGCTTGCATGATGGACTGGGCTGTGTTCACAACTGTCTGTATTGTATTACGGTTCTCTATTTCCATGCTGTGTAAAAATTGTTGTTCCCTTTCCAGCCCGTTAGTCCCGATGAGTGCAAGATGAAAAGCTCCAACTTCATGTCCCTTTTTAGCAACATTTATGTTCTAAACGGCCAAACAGCGATTAGTTTGAAATCCTCAATCAGGGTCATCCCCTCAGTCTTCACTTTTCTACAGTTCGAAGGCCAGTGCGGTCCACCTATCCTAATACATTAGGTTCAAGCAACAGGACTAACTGCTAACAAGAGGATTAGAGCCCATTAATTTCAATGAATATATTTGATTTGATTTATTTGATTTAATATTTTATTGTTATGTGTATCTAGGTGAATAGTTTTATTTTGCATGCAGTACAGGTAGATCATAACAAGCAAAGTGCATAAGGGCAATAGAACAGAGGGAGAAAGTCTGTTTTTTTTATGGATATTTTTATTGAAAATTTAACATTTCTACAAGTTTACAAAATAAAAAAAACCCAAGTATAAACATTGATATACAATTAAATCTTAAATAAATAATAACCAAAATTTAACAAAAGAAAAATACCGAGAAAAAAAACAAAACTCAACTAACTACTAATCTAACCTACAACTAACCAGAGTGTATAATTAAGTCTGTTACATTATTCAAAGAAGAGAAAAAAAAACTGACGGATAACACAGAAATTGGGTAATGTATTAACATCAAATGTAACAAAACCCGTATTCGTGCGGGATTCCTCTCCCAAGGGGCCCCGGACCAGCCAGGTTCGCAATCTCAATTAAATAAAAGCCCTTGTTAGGATAGCCGAAATATCTGTATTCATATAATTCAAGAAGGGCTGCCATATTTTATGGAATAATTCGGTCTTTCGGTGCATCATATTTGGAAGGAAGTCAAGGGGAATACATTCCATAATTAATCTCTGCCAATTTGAAAGTCTAGGGGGGGCCCACAGCCACCCAGTTTACCAAAATATTTTTCCTTGCACAGAAAGAGAGAATAGAAAATAATCTCATCCCGTGCATATCCAGGGAGGGTAAGTTCGAAAAGCCCAAAAGGAGAGATACAGGGTCCACTCTAATTTCCGTTCCTAAGATTTCTGTCAGAGCACTTGCTACTTTAGTCCAATATCTACGGATCTTATGACAGGTCCATAGGCAATGTACAAGAGTGCCCACCTCTATTTTACATTTGGGACACATTGGAGATGCTCCTGCCTTAAATTTTGACAATCGATCCGGTGCTATATGGGCCCTATGAAGTATCTTCAGCTGGATAGCCTGGGTTCTGTTGCAGATGGTGATTCTTCTGGCGTTTTCCCAAATGTCATTCCACCTTTCTATAGAGATTTCTAGTCCCAAATCGTGATTCCATGTTTTAAGCAGATTGTCCATATCTCCCGATACTTCATCATGTAGTAAATGATAAATTGTACTGACAGAAGATACCCCCATTGGTCGTAGTACTCTACATTCTCTATCTGATTTATAAAGATTATCTAATAACGTAGTCTTCTTCTGTATGTAATCTCGAATTTGGAAGTATCGAAAGAGGTCTCCATTAGGTAATCCGAATTTCTGACGCAGCTGTTCAAAAGACATCAGGACCCCTTCTTTAAATAGGCCCCCTAAACAAGAGATACCCCTGGATCTCCAGAGTTTGAAAGTGGCATCTGTAAACCCCATTTAAAATCCCTATGCTCCCACTATCGGAGCATAGGGGGATGTTTTATGTGAGTTGCCCTCATTTTGCCTCATTATATTCCAAGCTTTAATTGTGTTTTGTATTATAGGGTTTTTACAGTGATCCGTAATGATTTTCCTCTTGTCTGAAAATAAAAGGTTAATAAGTGGGCATTTTACTTGAGAAGCCTCGATGTCCAGCCAGATTGATTGCAGGTCAGACAAGACCCAATCAGCTATGTAACTTAATAGGGAACTTAACTGATATTTCCTGAAATCTGGGAAATCCAATCCTCCCCTTGCCTGTGGAAGCTGTAGCTTCTTCAGCTTAATAAGGAGCCGTCTATGATTCCAGATAAGGGAACTCAACCAGCCATATAATTTACGTAGTGCCAGCCTTGGCAGCATCACCGGAAGCATTCTCTTCGGGTATAGGAGACGGGGCAGGACATTCATTTTAATTAGTGCTATTCGACCCAGCCAGGAAATTGGAAGGTCTCCCCATCGCTGGAGGTCCTGCCTTATCCTTTCCAGTAAATGCACAAAGTTAGCCTTGTCTAACTGACCAAATACTGGGGTAATAAAAATGCCTAAATATAAAAAACCCTCCAGGGACCACCAAAAGGGAAAGTGGGATCCGTCCAATAAATGGGATATACTAGCAAGGCCACCCATTGGCATAGCCTCCGATTTTGAGAAATTTATTTTATAGCCTGAGAATACACTAAATGTATTAATAACTTGGATTAAGCGAGGCACGGACATCAAAGGATTACTGAGGAATAGAAGAACATCATCTGCATAAAGGGTAATTTTATGTTTACCTGTACCAATCCTCGGGGCCGATATATTAGGGTCAGCCCGTATAGCTTCTGCTAGTGGCTCAATTATTAGCGTAAATAGCAATGGTGAGAGAGGACATCCCTGACGGCAGCCCCTATCCATACTGAAGCTATCCGAGCCTAATCCATTGATAATCACAACTGCTTTGGGATCATTATACAGTGTTGAGACCCATTTGATAAACACCTTTCCAACGCCAAACCTTTCCAGTGTGTAAAACAAATATGACCGTTCAGTCCTGTCGAATGCCTTTTCCGCATCTAATGAGACTACTACTCCTGGTATCTTTCGCTGAAGGCAGACTTGAATCACATTCAAAACCCTTCTAACATTATTGGATAATCTACGGCCCTTAATAAACCCCGTCTGATCCTCCTTTATGATATGTAGCAATACCCTTTCTAGCTTCAATGCTAACGTTTTAGAGAGGATTTCAAAATCTACATTTAGCAAGGATATTGCTCTATATGATGCGCAATCTTCTGGGTCCTTTCCTTTTTTAAGGATACGAGAGATATTTGCCTCTTTCAGCGAAGGCGGGAGACAGCCCTGACTGTATGAGTAGTTATACATGTCCATAAGTGGACCAGCCAATATTCCTGTAAATTCTTTATAGAATTCAGCTTGAAAGCCATCTGGGCCAGGCGCCTTACCACTCTGAAGTTGCCTGATTGCGTCAAGTATTTCTTGGATTGTTAGGGGAACATTCAAGATCGATACCTGTTCCGGAGTTCGGTCCAGAAATGTCAAGTTTTTAAAAAATGACTGCATCCTCCTAGTCCTGTCTTCACAATCCTGCGATTTATATAAATCAGAATAAAATTTTCTAAAGATTGCGTTAATCCTTTTATGATCATGAGTCAGAGTACCCGTACTTTCCTTGATAGATGTGATAGTTTGAGGGGCCTTCTTTTTCTTTGCAAGAAATGCTAAATATCTACCAGGTTTATCGCCAAATTCATATAACCTTTGTTTTGCAAATAATATTTGATAATAGGAGGTCTGTCAGCGTATGCTGATTCAGCCGCTTTTAAGCGCGCTTTGAGCAAACACTGTTGTTCTCCCTTTAATGTTTTCTGGGTCGCTGAGTATGAGATGATCAAACCTCGCGCATAAGCTTTAATGGTCTCCCACATCATTGATGGGTTGCTAGCCGTACCTAAATTAATTTCTAAAAAAGTTTTAAATGCTTGAGAGAAGTACTTTACAAATTTACTATCTTTCATCAGGAAGGGGTCCATACGCCAATGCCGGGGCGATGTCCCATTGTTCCTCGCCTTGATTTCCATATATACAGCAGCGTGGTCGGAAATTGCTATACTGCCTATTTTACAGGATGATATAGAATTTTAAAAAATCGAGGGTGCAAAAAACATATCGATTCTGGTATGGCATTTATGTGGATTGGAGTAAAAAGAAAAATCTCTGCCCTGTGGATGAAGGCATCTCCATACATCGACTAATCCTAATTCTTTGTTCAGATCCACCAATTGTCTAGATCTGGGAGATACTCCTGCAGTACTCTTGGGAATCCTATCTATTTCCGGATCCATAACACAATTAAAGTCTCCCCCTATAATTGTATGACGAGCACCGAGAAGGCTTCCGTTATAAATTTAAAAGGATGTGCCGGGGGGCAATACAAATTTAAAATCCCATATTCCTCTCCATTTATAAGGGCTTTAATCAGAATATATCGTCCAGACTCGTCTTTTATCTGATTTAGGATTTTGAAAGGGAAATTCTTCCGAATAAGAATAACAACTCCCCTGCTTTTTGAGCTAAAAGAAGAAAAAAAGGCCTGATCAAATCCACCCTGTCGTAATTTCAAGTGTTCTTTATCCAATAAGTCTGTCTCTTGTAGAAGAGCTATATCAACCCTTTCTTTCTTGAGGTTTGATAATATTTTCTTCCTTTTGACTGGTAAATTACTCCCCTTGACATTCCAGGTGCACCACTTAACCGACTGATCAACCATAACCGTCCGGGCAAATCCGAGACCCCTCGGGAGGGGAAACCCTATCCAGAACATCCCGAGCATAGAGCATATAAAATTCACAAAAATAAAGGCTCTCTAATACACTCACAACAGTATAATAAAAAACTATTTCTAAATAAAGAAAATATAAAATGTATTTAAATGGAGATTTTCCTCCTTGTTCCTGGGGGTGTCACTTCCTTTCCAAAAGTCCATCGTATCCTCTCCCAACCAGTGCCCCACCCTTGACCCAGGCGCTCCTCAATCGGATGAAGAAAATTCAAATATACTACAAAGCTACAGTTAACAGTGAGCACCCTACCCCCACCCCCCGCACCCACACCAACACCTGTATGTATTTGGTAATGTTAATACCATGTATAAACATACAGAACTATAAAATTACAACCTCAACAAGTAATAATTAAATATAATAATACAAAATAGCAAGGGAAAACAACCCCGCTCCTAGAGACAGAGGTAAAATAGAATAAGGTAACCACCTCCCCCCACCAACATTAACTAGACCCTCTGGCCTATATATATAATATATATAGAATAAAAAAAAGGGGGGGGGCAGAAAATCATTAAGTAGAGCACAAATAAATAACTCCCTCTCCCCACCCCCCCCAAGATAATATGAAACAGTAAGGTTAAAAAAAGGGATTAATATATAAAATAAAAGGGGAGGGGGGATGTAAACCGGAGTGGGGGGAAAGCAAACCAACATCAATTATCTCTTACAATTTATCTAAGTCCAAAAATTCCTTGGCCTTTTCCGGCGATCCGAAGTTATACACGGACCCTTCATGGTTAAAGCGTAGCATCGCTGGGTAGCGCAAGGAGTACTGAATATATAAGTCCCTTAAACACTTCTTCGCCTCATCAAACACCTTCCTCTTTCGGACCAGAGCTGGGGAAAAGTCCTGGAATAACATGATCTTGGATCCTTTATAGATCATGGCTTGGGGATCTTTTCCAAGATTTCTGGAGACTTCCAGGAGCATCTGCCTCTCCTTATAGCTCTGCAGCCAGAACAGGACCGGGCGGGGGCGCTGGTTTGAGCCGGGCCCGCGTATTGCAACCCGGTAGGCCCATTCCACCCTTACCTGGCCTGATCCAGCCTCCAGATTTAATATCTGTGGAAGCCACTGTTCAAGGAACTCTGTAAGCTGGCCTTCCTCTTCCCGTTCGGGAAGGCCCAGCGAATGAATATTTTTTTGACGACCTCATTTCTCGAGGTCGTCGCTGTGATTCTCTAAGGTCCGGACTCGCTGTTCAAGAGTCCAGACCCAATCCACGGCCGATTGTGCTGTAGTTTCAGAGGTCGTGGCCTTTAGCTCCGCCCCTCCAACTCGGCACTCGATTTCCTTAATGTCTCGGTCGTGCTTTTGCAGCGCGGCCGAGAGTGAGTCCCATCGGCTTCGGGATTCTTCAATAAAAGCGTCGATCTTCGCATTGAGTTAGGAGATGATTTCCACGAGGCTCGCCACCATAGGTAAGTCCCCCGGGGCACCTGGAGAGGGTGGGGGTGGGGTTCCTGCTTGCTGAGAGCTGCGGGTTCCCTTCCCTTTAGTCACTTTTACTGGAGATTAAATTGTTTAAATTCAATACTAAACAACTAATTACATTAAGATGATTTGGTGAGTGTGGTGGGAGTGGGTGACCTACTTTGCCCAAGTCTTGGGAGGAGTACTGTAGACTCAGACTTGCTGGGTTGCCGCCATCTTGGATCCCCCGGAAGTCAGTGTTATGGCTGTGGGGAAGGTGCACAAAGAGTGAAGTCCAAATTAGATTGAAATTTGAGAGGTCCATACAGAAATCTAACAACATAACGTGGTAGGCAGTGGCCTGGTGGAATTATCACTGGACTGTTAATCCAGAAACCCAGGTAATGTTCTGGGGACCCAGGTTCAAATCCGACCAGGGCAGACTGTGCAATTTGAATTCAGTGAGTATCTGGATGAATCCATTGTCGAGTGTCAGGAAAAACCGATCTGATTCCTTTAAGAAAGGAAACTGCCGTCCTTGCCTGGTCTGGACTACCTGTGACTCCAGACCCACAGTTGAGTCTTAACTGCTCCCCGGACAATTAGGGATGGGCTATAAATGCTGGCCTAATCAGCGACGCCTTCATCCAGTGCATGAATAAAGAAAAAATAAAGTGGGAAGAAGCTGTTCTTGAATCTGTTGGAACAGGTGTTTAAGCTTTTGTATCTTCCTGACGGAAGGGGTCGGAAAAGATGATAAGCGGGGTGGGAGGGGACTTTGACTATGTTGGCTGCCTTTCCAAGGTAGTGGGAAGTATAGAGGGGAGGTTGGCTTGTGTGATGGTCTGGGCTGTTTTCACAACTCTCTGTAGTTTCTTACGGTCTTGGGGAGAGCAGTTGCCCAAGCCATGATGCATTCAGATAGAATGCTTTCTATGGTGCACCAGTGAAAATTGGTCAGTGCCTCTATGGCTTTGCTGAATTTCCTTAGCCCCCTGCGGAAGGAGAGGTGTTGTTGTGCTTTCTGTAGATCAGGACTACAGTGAATTAGTTGCTGTTGAAGGAAGTGACGTACTGTTGAACCTTTTTGCCTTGTCCACATCAGGATGAAATTGCCAGAATGCCAAATCTCAAAGGGAACAACATTTTATATTGCATTAGAAGAGGGTGCTGACTGAATGGCAAATTTACTGTGTTTGTTGAGGCACTGCCATGGCAAATGCGCCAGGGGTTGGCTCTAATCTAAATCCCCAAGCTTTAATAAAAACAAAATACTAGGGGTACTGGAAATCCGAAATAAAAAGTGGAAAGCTCAGCAGGTCTAGCAGCATCTGTGGAGAATGAAACATTTACGTTTTGAGTGCAGTCTGCCAGAGCTCTGAAGAAGACTTGTGCCGGACTCGAAACATTAACTCTGCCTCTGTCTTCAGAGGTGTTGCCAGACGTGCTGAGTTTCTCCAGCACTTTCTGTCCCCAAGCTTGCTTTGGTTGAAAAGACACAATGCGTAGGCATGTTTTTTTTCTGTTTGCAAAGCACATGGCCCTGTGTGTAAATCTATCTTTAGCTTGTAGCATGTGCGAGTGAGCCACACTGCTCTGAAATTAATTCTTGCTTTGTTATTGTTTATCTTCCATAAGTCAAGAATGGAAACCGTGTCCAAGGTCATAGCGGAGACCCAGGGGATTCAAATCCACTCTAACCAAGATGCCCTTGTGATTGCTGGTCAAGGCACCATAGGACTGGAGATCTTGCAACAAGTAACCAGAATCATTGTGTCTAAGTATATAGAACAGATGAAGGAGCCATTGTGTGCAATAGGGATTTAGGTAGAGTGTGTTCCATTGACCTGCACCCAACCTCTGTGCAATTGTACCTTTTTCTGCAACACGGACCAATCTTGCTTCAATTGCATAGGAGCTTAGATAGACCAGTCTGGAGTTCTGTCTGCTGTTTGACCTCCTTGTCTCAGGAAACATATTATTGCCATCGAGGGAGTGCAATGAAGGTTCACCAGATTTATTTCTGGGATGGCAGGACTGTCCTATAAAGAGAAATTGGGCTTGAATTCACTAAAGTATCAAAGAGTGTGAGGTGACTTAGTTGAAATCAACAAAATACTGAAACGGATAGAGATTGGTAAGATTCCCTGCTTGGGGAGTCCAGACCCGGGAGGTACAATTTAAACATAAAGGGATAAACACAAACTATTTAGGAACAAGATAAGAAATTTGTTTTCCTCAGAGGGTTATGAATCTTTAGAATTTTCCACCATGGAGGGCTGTGGAAGTTCACTCTTGGAGTATGTTTAAAATCGAGGTTGATAAATATTTGATTATCAATGGCACAAAGGATTATGAGATCAGTGTGGGGATAGGGGGGTAGCAGTGTTGGCTGAATGGCTTATCGCTGCTCCTGTGTTGCTGTCTCAATGCTCTGTTCCAATATAACCGCTCTTCCCATGGGCTCTTACTTGGTCTCCTGTCAAACAGATCCCAGATGTACAGGCTGTGGTGGTTCCAGTTGGTGGTGGAGGAATGGTCTCTGGAATCACAGTCGCCATTAAGGTAGGATATATGGTTGGGAGATGAGTAATGGGCACTAACTATGTTGCACGCGGAGAGCTGGAGCTAACAGTGTAAACACACAGTGTGTTATACGTGTTCTGTTGGATGTCACGCTCACACCTTCCATTCTTGTCCCCTTCTACCAACCACCCCCGTCCTCCGCAGACTCAACGTCCACAGGTCAAAATTTATGCAGCAGAACCGGAGAAGGCAGATGACTGTTATCAGTCCAAGCAGTGTGGCTGCCTGACCCCCAACAAGTACGCTCCTGTGACAATAGCTGATGGAGTGAAGACTAGCATTGGGGAGAAGACTTGGCCCATCATCAGGGACCTGGTGGATGATGTGTTCACCGTCAGTGAGGAGGAGATTAAGGTACCTGTCCCTCAATCTGCATGTTGAATTTTGGCCATGTTATATTTTGACATAGAGTCATACAGCATGGAAATGAATCCTGCGGTCCAACCAGTCCACGCCAAACATAATCCCAAACTAAACTAGTTCCACTTACCTGCTCCTTGCCCATATCTCTCCAAACCGTTCTGATTCATGTCCTTATCCAAATGTCTTTTCAACATTGTAATTGTACCCACATCCACCACTTCCTCAGGAAGGTCATTCCACCCATGAACCACTCTCTGTGTTAAGAATTTGCCCCTCATATCTTTTGTAAATCTTTCTCCTCTCGCCCTAAAAATATGACCCCTATTGTTGAAGTCCCCCATCTTAGAGAAAAGACAGCTACCACTGACTCTATCTGTACCCCTCATTATTTTATAAACTTCTATCACGTCACCTCTCAACCTCCTACTATCCTGCGGAAGAAGTCCCAGCTTATCCAACCTTCCATACCTGGCAACATCCTGGTAAATCTCCTCTGAACTCTCTCCAGTTTAATAATATCCTTCCTATAACTGGGTGACCAGAACTGCACACGGTGTTCTAGAAGAGGCCTCACCAAGGTCCTGTACAAAAGCAACATGATGTCCCAACTCCTATACTCAAGGACTGAGCAACAAAGGTAAGTGTGCCACTGTGTCCATATGTGACACAAACGTCAAAGAGTTATGTACCTGCTCCCCAGCTCCCTCTGTTCTACAACACTACCCAAGGCCCTAACATTCCCCTTCCTCACCAATTCCAGGGAGCAGCTGGAATGAGGATTGACAACCAACTGGGCACCTCACCCAGCTACACGTGTTATCAGACGGTGCAGCATGGCATTTGCGAATACAGGGTAGAGTGAGCAACGTGATGTTTTAGCCAGTATCACTGGCGAGATGTCAAAATCCTTGACAGATCATATATCCCAAAGGCACTGTTCACTTAGTGTCTTAGGACATCATGGAAACTGCAACTACAGTTTTTAGATTAGATTAGATTCCCTACAGTGTGAAACAGGCCCTTCGGCCCAACTATCCACGCTGACTCTCCGAACAGTAACCCACCCAGACCCATTTCCCTCTGACTAATGCACCTAACACTATGGGTAATTTAGCGTGGCCAATTCACCTGACCTGCACATCTTTGGACTGTGGGAGGAAACCAGAGCACCCGGAGGAAACCCACGCAGACACGGGGAGAATGTGCAAACTCCATACAGGCAGTCGCCCGAGGCTGGAATTGAACCTGGGACCCTGGTGCTGTGAGGCAGCAGTTGTGATCACGTTGGCCATGACTCACTGGGTGGCACTGTCACCCAAGTCAGTGAGTTATGGGTTTGAGAGCCCCAGGGACTGGAACATAAATTCTGGATTAGAGTGGTGCTGGAAAAGCACAGCAGTTCAGGCAGCATCTGAGGAGCAGGAAAATCGACGTTTCAAGCAAAAGCCCTTCATCAGGAATACTTTTGCCCGAATCGTCGATTTTCCTGCTCCTCGGATGCTGCCTGACCTGCTGTGCTTTTCCAGCACCACTCTAATCCAGAGTCTGGTTTCCAGCATCTGCAGACATTGTTTTTACCGACTGGAACATAAATCCCAGGCTGACTCTCCCAGTGCCTGTACTGAGGGAGTGCTGCACCCATCAGAGGTGCTGTTGTTTTAGGTGAAACTGAGGCCTCTAGCTGCCTTTTCATGTGGGTATAAAAGGTCACTGCAGTATTCCAACAAAGAGGGTGGGGGGTGCTGTTCTCACCACTGTCTTGTCCCTCCGTGGATATCGCAAAGCAAATGTTTTGTCGTTATTTCATGTTGTTGGCATCTTTGTGTGTGCCAGATTTCCTGTGTTACAGCAGTGACTACGCTTGACAACAAATCTCAGTGGCTGCAAAGTATTTTGGGACATATTACGCCTGGTAGGCACACAGAAAAGCCAGCCCAACTCGTCCATATTGGTGTTTCTGCTCCACATAAGCCTTCTCTGACCTTTTCTCACCCAAATCTACTGCCGTTATATGTTCCCTTCTTTCTCATTTGATCATCCCTTTTAAATGCTTCTGTACGATTTATTTCAGTCTCGCCCCATGGGAGGGAGTTCCACATTCTCACCACTCTCTGGGTGAAGGTGTTTGGCTTGCATTCCCAATTTGGTTTGTTGGTGGCCATCTTATATTGATCGGGTGGAGTTCGGCTCTACCTCTGGCAGTGTGGCAATTGAGTAAAGGTAACTATAAAAACTATAAAGGAGCTGCTCACAGTTGATTGGAAGGGCAGCCTGGCAGGGAAGATGGAGGAGCATCAATGGCACGGTAATAGAGTCATAAAGATGTACAGCACGGAAACAGACCCTTCGGTCCACCCATCCACGCCAACCAGATATCCCAACCTAATCCAGTCCCATTTGCCAGCATTTGGCCCATATCCCTCCAAACCCTTCCTATTCATATACCCATCCAGATGCCTTTTAAATGTTGCAATTGTACCAGCCTCCACCACTTCCTCTGGCAGCTCATTTCATACACACAGCACCCTCTGCTTGAAAACGTTGCCCCTTAGGTCCCTTTTAAATCTTTCCCCTCTCATCATAAACCTATGCCCTTTAGTTCTGGACTCCCCCCACCGCAGGGAAATTGTCTAGTCACCCTATCCATGCCCCTCATGATTTTGTAAACCTTTCAGCCTCTGACATGTCTCTTATAAAACAAAATGGCAGAGAGGTGACCTAACAGAAGTGTGTCAACTTCTGGTAGCTTTCGACAGAGCAGAAACAGAGACAATGTATCCTCTTGTGAAGCCATAAGATACAGGAGCAAAGTTAGGCCATTTGGCCCACTGCGATGACAACATTTAAAAGGCATTTGGATGGGTATATCAATAGGAAGGGTTTGGAGGGACATGGGCCAGGTGCTGGCAGGTGGGACTAGATTGGGTTGGGATGTCTGGTTGGCATGGACAGGTTGGACCGAAGGGCCTGTTTCCATGCTGTACATCTCTATGACTCAATGATTCTAAGAATCCTAGCCTTTCCTAATGTGTATCCCCCTTCATTTCTGCTGTCGCCCTGTATAGCCCTTCTTCACATCCTCTCCAACACCCCTACGTCATTTTTATAATCTGGCGGCCAGGCTTGTGTGTGGTATTCCAAGGACATCGCAAAGGGATGAAACCATTCTACAATTGGCGCTCTTTATCTTTTGCAGCGGGCTACACGGCTGATGTGGGAGCGGGCGAAGCTGGTGATTGAGCCCACCGCGGGCGTCGGGGTCGCAGTGGTCCTCTCCCCCCGGTTTCGAGACCTCCCGGGCAATCTCCGCAACGTCTGTGTGGTGCTGTGTGGAGGCAACGTGGACTTGGACTCTCTTGATTGGCTGAAGGTCACTGAGTGAAACGTTTTTGACCTCTTGATGAAGCCAAATGATGGGTGGGTGGGCGTGTGCGTGAGAGAGAGATAACAGTCAGAAAATTGAAGGGGAAACTAAGATAATAATCAATGGCTCAAAGATATTAATTGTATAATAATGATGGTTAATGATATGCAGGAAGTGAGAATGTGGCATAACCAGTGTGCTAATGTAACTCATGAGTATCACAAGGGCTCCAAAATTACATTTTAATTTCATTTTCTTTGGCTTGCTTTAAAGTTATAATTTTTGTACAAAAAGCCCCTATTAGGGCCGGTCACTCTGCAACATTATTAATTGGTTTTAATTGAAACTTTAAAAAACAGTCAGAAGAGTTTCTGAAACTGAGTTAGGAGGTGTATGCTTGTCATCCGTCACTCTGTAAATAAATGTAAGACTGTGTAAAGATTGGCACCAGTACTATCCTTCACTTTGCAGGTGATAGTAAAGGAGAGGGAGAGAGATTTGTGAAGTGTAAGTAGATTAGAGAGGCTGGAACTGTTCTCCTTGGAGAAGGGAAGATTAAGAGGTGCTTTGATGGAGGTATCCAAAATTACGAGGTGTCTGGATAGAGTCAATAGAGAGTAAGCGTCCTCGTTGGTGGAAGAATTGAGAACCATAGAGCACTGATTTTAATTGATTGGCAAAAGAAGCAAGGGGGACGTCAAGAAAAACATGTTTCACACAGCAAGTGGTTAGGATCTCGGGTGTACTGCCTGAGGAAATTAAATCATGGCTTTCGAAAAGGAATTTGATAATTATCTGAAGAGAATGAGCCATGGCCTTATTGAGTAGCAGTGGAGACTCTAGGTGCTGATTAGCAGCTTCTTGCTCCTAACCCGTGCATTCATATGGGAAGACATTTGCAGGGACTGTTATGGATCAGACCAGACCAGTCTAGACTCTAACCTTTTTCTTATTTTAACGGTAGATGTGAAGTAGCATGTTCCAGATGCAATACAACTGGTCAAACTACTCAATGTTAAGAAAAACTCAATTTATTTAGGGTGTATAGTTAATGAAGTGGGCGTTGACATGGGGCATGCTGACACGGGGCACACAGACACAAGATGGCCGCTGAGCCATAAGTTGGTCGCTTAGCACACAAGATGGCCGCTGAGCCATAAGTTGGTACTTAGCACACAAGATGGCCGCTGAGCCATTACATGGAAAGTACAGCGAAGCATACACAGATATGCCTGAGGCCAACAGGATACCAGCACAATAGACACAGAATATAGATAATTAATTTAAGGTGGGTGGGGGAGAGAATACACATCAGTAACATCTACTGCCCGCCGAAGTGTCTGAGTCCAGCCACCACCTTCAATAGAAATGTTAACTACCTGATTCTGCTTGTATATATGTATTAATACCTTAGATTGGCAGTAATGGAAAACGATCTTCCTTCTCAGGAAGGATGATCACGACCAATTACTGCAGCAATAGACTTCTGGGTAGCTGCTGAAACTGACAATGACTCTGTAATGTTTTCTGTAAGCAAACCATGCTGCACAAACAAAGACTCGCTATCTGGACCATTATACCATGAATTGTATAAAACATCGTGACATGTACTCCAGGGGGGGAGAGAAGACTGGCAACTGACAGCCATGCTGCCGGATCTCTCTCTCTCTCTCTCTCTCTCTCCTCGGGGCTCCGGTTTCTTTGTACAATGTTGCTGAATCCCGATTCTGACTCTGAAACTGGTGATTTTCCCCACAACAATTAAAATACAAACAAGAGAAATACTTAGCTATCGGAAAATGTAACCAGATAATAGATACAGTATCATTACTAATTAACCGTTCCAATATAATAACACCCCGTAAACACATGGCAAAAGGCAAATTCAGACACAGATTCTCACATGCAGTTCTCCAATCCCAGAGGAAAAAACATCAAGAGGAAATTCAGAGAGCATAGCAGGTAGGAATCATTCACTGAAGCTTCCAGCTCTTCTGAGATCCCAAAGGGCTTCTGCTGCTTCAAGCTGAATAAAACACTAGAAAGCCTGGTCTGTGAAAGTTGCTTCCATTATTCCAACTTTTGGAAAAAAAAACCTGAAGGTCTCACAAGTTGTTTACATACGTGATTCGGTAGGCAGTTTGTCACCTCTGTCTTACAACTTCTCAAATAAAAACAGGACTAAATAACCTTTTAAAGCAACAGCGTTGGTCACAGGACATAGCCAGGGAGTGTGAGTAGCCAAGTCAGTCATGCTGACAGCAGGCAGAGACACAACCGGCTGAATTAACACCAGTAACCATTCTGTGACTCTGATTTGAACAACAAAGGGTGTGGAAGCAGCACTTTAGAGGAAAGGTCTAAAGATAGGAGAGGTTGGTTGGAGTACCTGGTGAATCGGGAGCCAGGGAGGGATGGTGGGGTACTATCAGCAGTAAATACTACTCGGAAGAGCAAAGGTTTGAACTGAGATTTCAGTGAGGTGTGAATGTTTGGCCTTGAGGCAGCATCTTGCCAGTGTGGCCAGAAGGTAGCCTTAACAAAACCACAAATGAGTAGACCATAATTGTATCAGTCCTGGGTACCTTGTCATTTACATTATCTATTTGTACAGGTATCTGTAAAACAATGGTATTTTGTGTCAACCCAGCAGCAGAATAATAGCCAGAACTTCTGAGGTAACAAACATTTTATTGATTTCACAAGATAAAGCTGTTGTTTCTCTGCTCTGAGTCAAAGTTATACAAACTGGGTAATAGCCTTTAGTGCTGTACATGAACTGCTTTAGTGTCAGCATCTCTGCTCAAGTATCAGGACAGAGGGCACTTGCTTGGATGCAGTCAGTTTAGTGGAGAAGATGTCACACACCCTGCTTACTCACACTGCATTTAGGTTGCCAATGGGGGCTTTAAAGTCCTGTTCCCTTGCTTATTTCTGAACTTGCCCCCCCCACCAGAGTCTTTCCCCATTCTTCCTTTGACTTCTCAAGTTTCTTTTGTGAAAGAAAAATTGCCATTTCACCACTGCGAATAGATCTATCCAAACCCTTGCCTTCTCCGTCTTAGAACGTAAGAAATAGGCAATTCAGTCCCTCAAGCCAGCTCCACCATTCAGTGGGATCATGATCAATCTTTTATTTCAACACCATTTTCCTACACAACCCCCAGACAATGATAGGTCGAAGGAGTAAATTGTTTTGTTCCCAACCTATTCATTATTCCTTGAATATTTGCGGCATAAAATTTGAACGTTGATCTGATTGTATTGCTCGGGTAATCCGAATGCTTCAGAAAATGTTCTGCGTCACTATTTTGCTGTAATGTTTTCCCCAAAGGTTCTGCTCTGCAGTAATATCCATAATTTTGTGACATACCTAATTTGGTGTAGTTCATCTCAAGGGTATGACAGCCTCCTGAAACAGTGTCCAGAGATACCTGATATGTCCAGAGTGTCCACAGCTTAGGCTCCAGCTCATTGAGAGTCATTGAGTCACGCAGCATGGAAACAGACCCTTAGGTCCAACCAGTCCATGCCAAACATTATCCCAAACTAAACTACTCCCACCTGCCTGCTCCTGGCCCATACCCCTCCAAACCTTTCCTATTAATGTACTTATCCTAATGATCTGGACCAGATGGGCCAATGGGCTGAGAAGTGGCAGATGGAGTTTAACTCGGATAAATGTGAGGTGCTGCATTTTGAGAAAGCAAATCTTAGCAGGACTTATATACTTAATGGTAAGGTCCTAGAGAGTGTTGTTGAACAAAGAGACCTTGGAGTGCAGGTTCATAGCTTGTTGAAAGTGGAGTTGCAGGTAGATAGGATAGTGAAGAAGGCATTTGGTATGCTTTCCTTTATTGGTCAGAGTATTGAGTACAGGAGTTGGGAGGTCATGTTGCAGCTGTACAGGACATTGGTTAGGCCACTGTTGGAATATTGCGTGCAATTCTGGTCTCCTTCCTATTGGAAAAATGTTGTGAAACTTGAAAGGGTTCAGAAAAGATTTACAAGGATGTTGCCAGGGTTGGAGGGTTTGAGCTACAGGGAGAGATTGAACAGGTTGGGGCTGTTTTCCCTGGAGCGTCGGAGGCTGAGGGGTGACCTTATAGAGGTTTCTAAAATTATGAGGGGCATGGATAGGGTAAATAGGCAAAGTCTTTTCCCTGGGGTCGGGAGTCCAGAACAAGAGGGCATAGGTTTAGGGTGAGAGGGGAAAGATATGAAAGAGACCTAAGGGGCAACTTTTTCATGCAGCGGGTAGTGTGTGTATGGAATGAGCTGCCAGAGGAAGTGGTGGAGGCTGGTACAATTGCAACATTTAAGAGGCATTTGGATGGGTATATGAATACGAAGAGTTTGGAGGGATATGGGCCGGGTGCTGGCAGGTGGGACTAGTTTGGGTTGGGATATCTGGTCGGCATGGACGAGTTGGACCAAAGGGTCTGTTTCCGTGCTGTACATCTCTATGACTTCATGACTCCAAATGCCTTTTAAATATTGTAACTGTACCCACATCCACCGCATCCTCTGGAAATTCATTCCACACACGAACCACTCTCTGAGTAAAGAATTTGCCCCTTGTGTCTTTTTAAAATCTCTCTCCTCTCACCTAAAAAACGTGCGTCTTGAAATCCCCCACCCAGGGAAAAGACAACTACCATTAACCCTATCTATACCCCTCATTCTGTAAGGTCACTTATCAACCTCCTACACTCCATCAACTCTGAGCTGAAATTCCTCGAGCAGTAGAAGTGGGTCACAATGGAAAGCACTGGGGTCCACCAGCCTCTACATACTACAGCTGTAACACATTGGCTGCCATCTTTACTCCGTGTAGTTAATTCATTGAATTGGAGCATGGAAAATCTCCCTATTCTGTGGGACTGTCCCTCGTCTACGAGCTCCTCAGACTGGTGACTAAAGAGCCCACCCCAGTCACCCTGATTCGGACCCCCACCGGCGAGCTGCTCTCAGCACTTTTGGGCCCCAGTTCCCCCTTCGCTGTCTTCCCTCTGAGCTTGGTCAGGAGATCCAGGGCGATGGAGTCCCATTCTTCCGGCAGCAGCAGCAGCAAGAAGGCCAGGCAAAGGACAAGTAGGGCAGCAAGTCTCACATCACCAAGGCCTGGCATCGTACCACAATAAACATCAGTGACTGTGAACGAGAAAAGGGAGAGATTGAGAAACGGTGGTGAGCAAAGTGGTGGAATTATGTTGCAATTTTTATTTCCAATGCTGGATTATTTCACTGGTCAGTTTCACCACATCTCTGTAGGTGTTAATTTTGTGTATGTCTTCCATTCTCGTAGATAATGGTGAAATCTCACCGTTTTTACCGGGAGAGACTGGAATTGCTACATGAATTCCGTTTGCTGAAGTTGGTAGAATCTTTTTTCTCTTTTTACAGAAAAAGAAGAAAAACAGAAAAAAGGCAGTACAAAACAGACCATAACATAATACCATTGTTAATAAATGACCTACTATTCTACCAGAACAAACAGATCTATTTACCTTAAACTAAACTAAACATATTAAATAAATACTAACTTAAACTAAATTTAAATAACTTAAATTAAATAATACCTCACTACTTTATTCCATCTCACTCAATAGACCTCCACTGAGGCTCCCATCCCTGGGAGCTCCATCTACAGTACCAGTATTCTTTCTCCCTTCCAGTCTGTTCCCCCTGGGGCCTGACAGACACCCACACTGATTCCCACGGCTACACCATGGCCCTATTTAATATTGCTGAAGAATCTTTTTTTAAAATCATTTGCTGCAGTTCTGTTTAAATGGATTCTGTAGACTGTTTGAGTAGGACCCTGTTTAAACAGACTCTGGGATCTCTTAGCTGCAGTGCGATGTTCACATAGCTGTTTGGTGACAGTTTGCCGTAATGTTAAGCGTGAATTGACTCTGTAGACTGTTTGCTGTCATGCTGTCTTCACAAAGGCTCTGTCTATTGCAGTAATGTGCTAATTTATTGATGGGATGTGGGCATTGCTGGCTGGTCCCGCATTTATTGCCCATCCCTAGTTGCCCTTGAACTGCTGCGGTCCACCTGCTGTGACTTGACCCACAGTGCCATTAGGGACGGAATTCCAGGATTTTGACCCAGCCACAGTGAAGGAACGGCGACATATTTCCGAATCAGAATGGCGAGTGGCTTAAAGGGGAACTTGGAAGATGGTGGTGTTCCCTTTATCTGCTACCCTTGTCCTTCTAGATGGGAACAGTTGTGGGTTTGGAAGGTGCTGGTCTGAGCATCTTTGGTGAATTTCTGCAGTGCATCTTGTAAATGGTACACCCTGCTGCTGGTGAGCATCAGTGGTGGAGGGAGTGATGTTTGTCGATGTGGTGCCAATCAAACAGCCTGCTCTATCCTCGATGCTGTCAAGCTTCTTGAGTGTTGTTGGAGCTGCATTCATCCAGGTAAGTGGGGAGTATTCCATCACACTCCTGACTTGTAGATGGTGGACAGGCTTTGGGATATCAGGAGGTGAGTTACTTGCTGCAGTATCCCTCGTCTCTGACCCAGTCTTGTTGCCATTGTATTTATGTGGTGAGTCCATTTGAGTTTCTGGTCAATAATAACCCCCAGGATATTGATTCAATGGTAATGCCATTGAATGTCAAAGGGCAATGGTTAGATTGTCTGTTATTGGTGATGGTCATAGCCTGGCATTAGTGTCGCGCAAATGTTACTTGCCACTTGTCAGTCCAAGCCTGGGTATTATCCAACTCTTGTTGCATTTGAACTTGTTGACTGCCATGGTGTAAATCGACTCTGTAGTCTGCAGTACTGCACGAGGAGACTGTTTGCTGCAGTGCCACGTTTATATAGATTGTACAGTGTTTTCTTGTCTAAGTACTAATTTAAGTATACTCTTTGGTCAGGGAGTACAAACCCAGATGCAGCGCTAGCTAAAATTTGGTGTGTCGCATGATATGTGCTGCATTATGAGGGAGCTGCTGTGTTAGCCTCACCGGCGTTTACTGGTATGCTCAGAAATGCTCCCAACGACACCAAGACAGGGAAGGTTACTGTAGCCCCACAGTTGATCACAGCATTGAATACTGAAAGAGAAAGAACATTTTTGTGGGTCAATGTAGGTGTTCAGCCACCAACTCACCATCAAGCCTCTGTCACAATCCTATAGTAACAACACAAGATTCTCTGTACTATATTATTAATCATTCCCAGGGGTAGGCCACTCAATATGATCAGAACTGATCATCCAGTACCCTATTCCCTCTTTCCCCTTATGTCCTTTGATTCATTTAGACTTAAGAACTATATCTACATCTTTCTTGAAAGTCTTCAATGCCTCAACAGTTTCCTGTGGAAGACAATTCCGCAGGCTCACCACTCTCTGGGTGAAGAAATTCCTTCTTATGTCTGTGCTAAATGGCCTACCGGTAACCTGAGGCTGTGACCCCTGGTTCTAGACCTCCTAGTCATTGAGAACAATTCAGAGTAAAACTCCATCTGTGCTGTCCACATCTAACACACCTGGGATAGTTACAACACAGGGTTAGATAGACAGTACCTGTAAGTCCTCATCAAACGCTCCCAGGATTGGTATTCCAGTAAGCTACAAGTGTGTCCCTTTTACATTTCTCACATCAGCTCTCATTGCAGCCTCAAAGGGTTGCCCAGTTGGTGCTGAATTAGAAGCTGTTTCGTGGTGTAGAACCAGGCAGTCTAACCTTTTCACCTACATTCCTCACAGTCAGCAGAAAAGACAGAGTTCTTTATAGTTACAGTGATCTAACCTGCCAGACAGACCCAGGTTTGCAAATGGGCATTGTTTGGTTTTACCACCTCAGACTAATCCAACGCCGTGCATGAGGATGAGGTGAAATACACTCACGTACCTAAGAGGAGGGCAGCCAGTCCACACAGCTGCTCCCAGGGTACGTCCCTGGCAGAAGGCCAGTGTTCCACTCTGGTGACGTACAGGATGACAGCGACCCAGCTGAGGAAGAGGAGGTTGAAGGCACCCAGTGCAGTGAGAAAGAGGGCCACTTCCCTGCAGCTCACTCTGCCAAGTAGGAGCTTAAACAGGACCTGTTGGCCAAGGAACACTGAGTTAACTCCAGGCTAACGACATTCTTCCTATACTGTACTCTTCTTGTTTGAGACCAACTTGGATAAATGTCCAAAAGACATCAAATCCACACCAATGCCTCGTTTCCCCGTCTTGGAACCAGGAAATCCTTTTATCTGCTTGAAGTGAATACAAGCCTAATCTTTGCAAACTCTCCTCGTAATTTAGCTGAATGTCGTTGCAGTGAACGTGGCAACATTTGATTTGATTTATTATTGTAAGATGTCCCGAGATCCAGTGAAAAGTATTGTTTTGCGTGCTATCCAGACAAATCATACCTTACATAAATAAATCAGGGTAATGGACCAGAATGTAGATTATAGTGTTACAGCCACAGAGAAGGTGCAATGAAAGATCAACTGTAATATATGAGTAGTCTGTTCATAAGTCTGTTAACAGCTGGGAAGAAGCTGTCCTTGAATCTGTTGGTACGTAGGATTTAGCAGGAGGAGTAGACCATCTGGACTTTCAGTAAGACCATTGCTGACCTCGTTGTGGCCTCAATTTCATTTTGCAGTCTGTCACGACATAACCCTTGTCTATTAAAAATCCATCTAACTCAGCCCTGAATAAATCCATTGTTTCTGGGAAGAGAATTCCACTGGCTAACAACCCTCTGAGAGAAACAAACCTCTCCTCATTGCGTCCCCCCCCAAAGTTAAACTATCTCCGACCTGAAGTATGGTGCTCAAACTAGACCCAGTTACTCAAGATGGGACTGAACGAGAACTCTGTGTAACTGTAGCGCCACGCCCATCCATTTATGTCTCAGCCCTGTTGGAATTAAAAAACATTTATCCCTAAGGTATTCCCTGCCACTGTTCCCATGCCAGTTGACTTGCTACTCTGTGGGAAATTAGGGTGGGCTACACAACACTCCCCTTTGCAAGTGTAACAGACCAACAGAGCCACCCTCGGCTGTAGCCACCTCACTCTCGAAGCACGCAGTTGTGGGTTCGAGACCCGCCACGATCCAAGCAGACAATCCCTGTTGCCTGCTCCCGGGGAGGGGGAGTATTGCATTGTCAAAGGCGATGTCTTTCAGATGTGATGTTAAACTCAGAACCCCGTCTACTCTCTCAACGGGGTATAAAGGATCCCACAGACTCTGATGGAAGAAGAACAGTAGGGGGAGCTCTCCCCTTAGTTGGGGTCAGGAGTTATCCCTCAGTCATAGAGTCATACAGCACAGACATAGACCCTTCAGTCCAACTTGTCCAAGCTCCCCAAACTGAATTAGTCCCACTTTCCTGCGTTTGGCCCATATCCCCTTAAACCTTTCCTATTCATGTACCTGTCCAAATGTCTTTTTAAGGATGCGGATCTTATCAGATTGAGTGGATCGGTTGGGGAGACAGATAGAAGCAATGAGGAATTTGTAACAGCAACAGTATGTGATGGATGGAAGTTATAGGAAGGGGGGACAGTCTCAGATACAGTCACATAGATGGGTTAACTCCAGGAAGGGTGAGAGAGGTCGGCACCAAGGGCAGGAGTCTTTTGTGGATATACCCATTTCACACAGGTATGCTGTTTTGGAAAATGTAGGGGGTGTTGGATTCTCAGGGGAACGTAGCACAAACAGCTAGGTTTCTGGTATTGAGACTGGCTCTAATGTAACGAGGGGTACATCGGCTTCCAAGAGATCAATTGTGTTAGGGGATTCTGTAGTCAGAGGTACAGACAGACGTTTCTGTGGCCAGCAGAGAAAAATCAGAATGGTATGTTGTTTCCCTGGTGCCAGGATCAAGGATGTCTCAGAGAGGGTGCAGAATGTTCTCACGGGGGAGAGGGGCCAGCAGGAGGTCATTGTCCACATTGGAACCAACGACATTGGAAGGGAAAAGGTTGAGACTCTGACGGGAGATTACAGAGAGTTAGGCAGAAATTTAAAAAGGTGGTCCTCAAGGGTAGTACTATCTGGATTACTCCCAGGGCTACGAGCTAGTGAGGGCAGGAATAGGAGGATAGAGCAGATGAATGAATGGCTGAGGAGCTGGTTTATGGGAGAAGGATTCACTTTTTTGGATCATTGGAATCTCTTTTGGGGTAGAAGTGGCCTGTACAAGAAGGACAGGTTGCACCTAAATTGGGAGGGGACTAATATACTGGCAGGGAAATTTGCTAGAACTGCTTGGGAGGGTTTAAACTAGTAAGGTGGGGGGTGGGACCCAGGGAGATAGTGAGGAAAGAGATCGATCTGAGATGGGTACAGCTGAGAACAGAAGTGAGTCAAACAGTCAGGGCAGGCAGGGACAAGGTAGGACTAATAAATTACACTGCATTTATTTCAATGCAAGGGGCCGAACAGGGAAGGCAGATGAACTCAGGGAATGGTTAGGAACATGGGACTGGGATATCATAACAATTACGGAAACATGGCTCAGGGATGGACAGGACTGGCAGCTTAATGTTCCAGGATACAAATGCTACAGGAAGGATAGAAAGGGAGGCAAGAGATGAGGGGGAGTGGTATTTTTAATAAGGGATAGCATTACAGCTGTGCTGAGGGAGGATATTCCCGGAAATACATCCAGGGAAGTTATTTGGGTGGAACTGAGAAATAAGAAAGGGATGATCACCTTATTGAGATTGTATTATAGACCCCCCAATAGTCAGAGGGAAATTGAAAAACAAACTTGTAAGGAGATCTCAGCTATCTGTAAGAATAATAGGGTAGTTATGGCAGGGGATTTTAACTTTCCAAACATCGACTGGGACTGCCATAGTGCTAAAGGTTTAGATGGAGAGGAATTTCTTAAGTGTGTACAAGACAATTTTCTGATTCAGTATGTGGATGTACCTACTAGAGAAGGTGCAAAACTTGACCTACTCTTGGGAAATAAGGCAGGGCAGGTGACTGAGGTGTCAGTGGGGGAGCACTTTGGGGACGTAATTCTATTCATTTTAAAATAATGATGGAAAAGGACAGACCAGATCTAAAAGTTGAAGTTCTAAATTGGAGAAAGGCCAATTTTGACGGTATTAGGCAAGAACTTTCGAAAGCTGATTGGAGGCAGATGTTCGCAGGTAAAGGGATGGCTGGAAAATGGGAAGCCTTCAGAAATGAGATAATGAGAATCCAGAGAAAGTATATTCCTGTCAGGGTGAAAGGGAAGGCTGGTAGGTACAGGGAATGCTGGATGACTTAAGAAATTAAGGGTTTGATTAAGAAAAAGAAGGAAGCTTATGTCAGGTAGAGACAGGATAGATTGAGTGAATCCTCAGAAGAGTATAAAGGCAGTAGGAGTATACTTGAGCGGGAAATCAGGAGGGCAAAACGGGGACATGAGATTGCTTTGGCACATAGAATTAAGGAGAATCCAAAGGGTTTTTACAAATATATTAAGGACAAAAGGGTAACTAGGGAGAGAATAGAGCCCCTCAAAGATCAGCAAGGCGGCCTTTGTGTGGAGCCACAGAAAATGAGGGAGATACTAAATGAATATTTTGCATCAGTATTTACTGTGGAAAAGGATATGGAAGATATAGACTGTAGGGAAATAGATGGTGACATCTTGTAAAATGTCCCGATATACAGAGGAGGAAGTGCTGGATGTCATGAAATGGTTAAAAGTGGATAACTCCCCAGGACCGGATCAGGTGTACCCGAGAACTCTGTGGGAAGCTAGAGAAGTGATTGCTGGGGCTCTTGCTGAGATATTTGTATCATCGATAGTCACAGGTGAGGTGCAGGAAGACTGGAGATTGGCAAACGTGGTGCCACTGTTTAAGAAGGGTGGTAAAGACAAGGCAGGGAACTATAGACCAGTGACCCTGACCTCGGTGGTGGGCAAGTTGTTGGAGGGAATCCTGAGGGACATGATGTACATGTATTTGGAAAAGCAAGGACTGATTCGGGATAGTCAACATGGCTTTGTGCATGGGAAATCATGTCTCACAAACTTGATTGAGTTTTTTGAAGAAGTAACAAAGAAGATTGATGAGGGCAGAGCAGTAGATGTGATCTATATGGACTTCAGTATGGCGTTCGACAGGGTTCCCCATGGGAGACTGATTAGCAAGGTTCGATCTCATGGAATACAGGGAAAACTAGTCATTTGGATACAGAACTGGCTGAAAGGTAGAAGACAGAGGATGGTGGTGGAGGGTTGTTTTTCAGACTGGAGGCCTGTGAACAGTTGAGTGCCACAAGGATCGGTGCTGGGCCCTCTACTTTTTGTCATTTACATAAATGATTTGGATGCGAGCATAAGAGGTACAGTTAGTAAGTTTGCAGATGACACCAAAATTGGAGGTGTAGTGGACAGCGAAGAGGGTTACCTCAGATTACAACAGGATCTGGACCAGATGGGCCATTGGGCTGAGAAGTGGCAGATGGAGTTTAATTCAGATAAATGTGAGGTGCTGCATTTTGGGAAAGCAAATCTTAGCAGGATTTATACACTTAATGGTAAGGTCCTAGGGAGTGTTGCTGAACAAAGAGACCTTGGAGTGCAGGTTCATAGCTCCTTGAAAGTGGAGTCGCAGGTAGATAGGATAGTGAAGAAGGCGTTTGGTATGCTTTCCTTTATCGGTCAGAGTATTGAGTACATGAGTTGGGAGGTCAAGTTGTGGCTGTACAGGACATTGGTTAGGCCACTGTTGGAATATTGCGTGCAATTCTGGTCTCCTTCTTATCGGAAAGATGTTGTGAAACTTGAAAGGGTTCAGAAAAGATTTACAAGGATGTTGCCAGAGTTGGAGGGTTTGAGCTGTAGGGAGAGGCTGAACAGGCTGGGGCTGTTTTCCCTGGAGCGTCGGAGGCTGAGGGGTGACCTTATAGAGGTTTACAAAATTATGAGGGCCATGGATAGGATAAATAGGCAAAGTCTTTTCCCTGGGGTTGGGGAGTCCAGAACTAGAGGGCAGAGGTTTAGGGTGAGAGGGGAAAGATATAAAAGAGACCCAAGTGGCAACTTTTTCACCCAGAGGGTGGTAAGTGTATGGAATGAGCTGCCAGAGGATATGGTGGAGGCTGTACAATTGCAACATTTAAGAGGCATTTGGGTGGGTATATGAATAGGAAGGGTTTGGAGGGATATGGGCCGGGTGCTGGCAGGTGGGACTAGATTGGGTTGGGATATCTGGTCGGCGTGGACGGGTTGGACCGAAGGCTCTGTTTCCGTGCTGTACATCTCTATGACACTAAATGCTGTAACTGTACCTGTTCCTCCACATTTGAACCACCCTCTGTGTGGAAAAAATTGTCCTTCAGGTCTCTCTTAAATCTTTCTCCTCTCGCCTTAAAAACCGCCCCCTAGTTTTGAACTTTCCCACCCAAGGGAAAAGACTTTTCCTATTCACCCTGTCTATGCTCCCCATGGTTTCATAAACCTCTGTAAGGTCACCCCTGAACCTCCTCCAGCCTCTCCTTATAACTCGAACCCTCCCGTCCCGGCGACATCCTGGTAAATCTTATCTGAACCCTCTCCAGTTTAATAATATCCTTCTTCTAGCAGGGTGACCGGAATTGTAGGCTGTATTCCAAAAGTGGCCTCACCAACATCCTGTACAACCTCAACATGACCTTCCACCTCAATGGTCTGAGCAATGAAGGAAAGTGTGTTAAACGCCTTTTTAATCCCCCCCCCACCGTCTATATGCGATGCAACTGTCAAAGGACGTTGTACCCGAACCCCTGGGACTCTCTATTTGACAGCGTCAGAATCAGGCAAGCATTCCATTCTTCCCATTGCGGGTTTTGGGATCTTGTTGTGTGCAAACTGAGGCCGGCCCGCTTCCTCCGTTACGATTCAGACAGGAAGGCAGTTTATTGGCTGTGCCGAGGCTGCGCAAGGCGCTAGACGAATGCGAACGCTTTAACCGTGTTCCCGCGAGTGAGGGCGCTCACCTTGTAAAGGGCGGAGGTAGATGCGGATGCCACGACCAGCGCCACCCCCACGATGGAATCCCGGCGGAAACCGTCCACGGAGGCGATCAGCACGATCCCGGTGATTGAGAGGATCGCAGCCACAATCTGTACGAGGCAGAGGTGACAGGAAGGTGAATCTAGCCCTGCCCATTCACCTGGAGAGGGGCACAGCAAGAACCCAGGACAGCAACCAAACTGGTTAGTCAGTCAGCAGGAGGCCATTCAGCCAGCTGTGCCTGTGCTAGCCTCTTTGAGAGAGTTACACAATTCAGCCCACTTTCCCCTGAGACACGATAATTTCTTTTCCCTCTTCCAACTATATAGCTTTCCAAACTTGTTGCATGTAGTAACAGACCTTCGAGCCTCCCCCATCCTGCTGTCTCAACATGTGTTCAGCCGATGTCCCAGCACAGGGGAACCTCGATTATCCGAACGTGATGGGCGGGTACTATTTTATTAATCAATTAATTGCCCCTACTCTGGGGCTGGGAGTTTGTAAAAATCTGCTCATTGTTCAGGAGACTACAGAAACACAGAGGGCGCAAGGCCCCGTCCGCCACCTTCGGGCAACGTCACCCCTCCCACCCCCGCGACCCTAACACCACCTCCTCCCCGGACCCCAACACCCTCCCGAACACCGTGACCCCACCCAGCCCCCCCCACCCCCCCTCTCTCCGGCGCAGCTGGACTGGACACCAACAGGAAGACTGCAGTTGCCTCTGTGGGCTAAGTCTCCAAATAGCACAGACACACACACGCACTCACACACACACAGACACACACACACACACACTCACACAGACACAGACACAGCCACACACACACTCACACAGACACACACACGCACTCACAGACACACACATGCACACACGCACTCACAGACACACACAGCCACACACACAGACACATCCAGACACACAGACACAGCCACACACACAGACACACTCACATACACACACAGACACAGCCACACACACATGCACACACACAGACACACACACACACAGACACTCATACAGACACACAGACACAGCCATACACACACAGACACAGCCACACACACACAGCCACACACACACACACTCACACACAGACACAGCCAAACACACAGACACAGCCACATACACAGACACACACACACACAGACACAGCCACACACACACAGAGACACACACACACACAGAGACACACACACACACAGAAACACACACACACACAGACACACACACAGACACAGCCACACACACAGACACACACAGAACAGAAACAGCCACACACATAGACACACACACAGACACACACAGCCACACACACAGACACATCCACACACACAGACACACAGACACAGCCACACACACAGACACACTCACATACACACACAGACACAGTCACACACACAGGCACACACACAGGCACACACACAGACTCAGCCTCAGAGACACAGACACACAGACACACTCACAGACACACACACACAGACACACACACAGACACAGCCACACACAGACACAGCCACACACAGAGACACACACAGACACAGCCACACACACAGATACACACACACAAATATGCACACACTGACACGGCCACACACTCACACAGACACTGCCACACACACAGACACAGCCACACACACAGACACACACACACACAGACACACACACAGTCACAGCAACACACACAGACACACACACAGACACACTCACACACACAGACACAGCCACACACATACACACAAACACACATACAGACACAGGCACACACACACAAATACGCACACACTGACACGGCCACACACTCACACAGACACTGCCACACTCACAGACACAGCCACACACACAGACACACTCACACACACAGCCACACACACAGTCACAGCAACACACACAGACACACACACAGACACACTCACACACACAGACACAGCCACACACACACAAACACACATACAGACACAGGCACACGCACACACACGCACAGACACACACATAGCCACAACCACGCACACAGACACACACACACACAGCCACACACACACGGACACACACAGCCACACGCACAGACACATCCACACACACAGACGCACACACACAGACACAGCCACACACACAGGCACGCACAGACACATCCACACACACAGACACACTCACATACACACACAGACACAGCCACACACACAGACACAGCCACAGCCACACAGACATACACACACATACAGACACAGCCACACACACACATTCACACACACACAGACACAGCCACACACACAGACACACTCACATACACACACAGACACAGCCACACACACATGCACACACACACACAGACACTCATACAGACACACAGACACAGCCATACACACACAGACACAGCCACACACACACACACTCACACACAGACACAGCCAAACACACAGACACAGCCACATACACAGACACACACACACACAGACACAGCCACACACACACAGACACACACACACACAGAGACACAGAAACACACACACACACAGACACACACACAGACACAGCCACACACACAGACACACACAGAACAGAAACAGCCACACACATAGACACACACACAGACACACACAGCCACACACACAGACACATCCACACACACAGACACACAGACACAGCCACACACACAGACACACTCACATACACACACAGACACAGTCACACACACAGGCACACACACAGGCACACACACAGACTCAGCCTCAGAGACACAGACACACTCACAGACACACACACACAGACACACACACAGACACAGCCACACACAGACACAGCCACACACAGAGACACACACAGACACAGCCACACACACAGATACACACACACAAATACGCACACACTGACACGGCCACACACTCACACAGACACTGCCACACACACAGACACAGCCACACACACAGACACACACACACACAGACACACACACAGTCACAGCAACACACACAGACACACACACAGACACACTCACACACACAGACACAGCCACACACATACACACAAACACACATACAGACACAGGCACACACACACAAATACGCACACACTGACACGGCCACACACTCACACAGACACTGCCACACTCACAGACACAGCCACACACACAGACACACTCACACACACAGCCACACACACAGTCACAGCAACACACACAGACACACACACAGACACACTCACACACACAGACACAGCCACACACACACAAACACACATACAGACACAGGCACACGCACACACACGCACAGACACACACATAGCCACAACCACGCACACAGACACACACACACACAGCCACGCACACAGACACACACACACACACAGACACACACAGCCACACGCACAGACACATCCACACACACAGACGCACACACACAGACACAGCCACACACACAGGCACGCACAGACACACTCACATACACACACAGACACAGCCACACACACAGACACAGCCACAGCCACACAGACATACACACACATACAGACACAGCCACACACACACATTCACACACACACAGACACAGCCACACACACAGACACACACACAGCCACAGGCACACAGACACAGCCACACACACAGACACGCACACAGACACAGCCATACACACAGACACAGCCACACACACAGACTCACATACACACAGGCACAGCCACACACACAGACATGCACAGACACACACACAGACAGACACAGACACGCGCAGACACACACACAGACACAGCCACACACACAGACACAGCCACACACACAGACATGCACAGACACACACACAGACAGACACAGACACGCGCAGACACACACACAGACACAGCCACACACACAGACACAGCCACACACACACTCACACTCACACAGACACAGACACACACAGCCACACACACATATACACACAGAAACAGCCACACACACAGACACACACACATTCGCACACACACTCTCACACACACACACAGCCACACACAGACACACACACAGCCACACTCACACACACACAGACACAGCCACACACACAGACACACTCACACACACAGACACACACACAGACACACACACATATACAGACACAGCCACACACAGACACAGCCATACACACAGACACATTCGCACACAGACACAGCCACACACACAGACACACTCTCACACACACAGACACAGCCACGCACACAGACACACACACAGACACAGCCACACACACAGACACAGCCACACACACAGACACAGCCACTCACACATGCTCACACACACAGACACACACACACAGACACACTCACACACACAGACACACACACAGACACAGCCACACACAGACACACACAAACATACATACAGACACAGCCACATACACAGACACGCACAGACACACACACAGCCACAACCACACACACAGACACACACAGACACAACCACGCACACAGACACACTCACACACACACAGACACACACAGACACATCCACACACACAGACGCACACACACAGACACAGCCACCACATAGGCACGCACAGACACTGCCACACACACAGACACACTCACATACACACACAGACACAGCCACACACACAGCCACAGCCACACAGACATACACACACATACAGACACAGCCACACACACACATTCACACACACACACAGACACAGCCACACACACAGACACACACACAGCCACAGACACACAGACACAGCCACACACACAGACACACACACAGACACAGCCATACACACAGACACACACACATTCGCACACACACACTCACACACACACAGCCACACACAGACACACACACAGCCACAATCACACAGACACAGCCACACACACAGACACACTCACACACGCAGACACAGACACACACACACACACACACATACAGACACAGCCACACACAGACACAGCCATACACACAGACACAGCCACACACACAGACACACACAGAACAGAAACAGCCACACACACAGACACACTCACACACACAGACACACACAGCCACACACACAGACACAGCCTCACACACATACAC
>NW_028270184.1:5524800-5537300 GCF_037043375.1 Chiloscyllium plagiosum | reverse complement strand
CAGCCACACACAGACACACACACAGCCACAATCACACACACACAGACACAGCCACACACACAGACACAGCCACACACACAGACACACTCACACACGCAGACACAGACACACACACAGACACACACACACACATACAGACACAGCCATACACACAGACACATTCGCACACACACAGCCACACACACAGCCACACACACACAAACACACTCACACACACACAGACACAGCCACGCACACAGACACACACACAGACACACTCACACACACACAGACACACTCACACACACACAGACACAGCGACGCACACAGACACACACACAGACACAGCCACACACACAGACACAGCCACACACACAGGCACACACACACAGCCACACAAACAGACACACAGATACACACACACAAATACGCACACACTGACACGGCCACACACTCACACAGACACTGCCACACTCACAGACACAGCCACACACACAGACATACTCACACACAGACACACACACAGTCACAGCAACACACACAGACACACACACAGACACACACACAGACTCACACACACAGCCACACTCACACACACAGCCACACACACAGACACAGCCACACACAGACACACACAAACACACATACAGACACAGCCACACGCACAGACACACACATAGCCACAACCACGCACACAGACACAACCACGCACACAGACACACACACACACAGACACACACAGCCACACGCACAGACACATCCACACACAGAGACATACTCACACACAGACACACACACAGTCACAGCAACACACACAGACACACACACAGACACACTCACACACACAGCCACACACACTGACACAGCCACACACAGACACACACACAGACACACACAAACACACATACAGACACAGCCACACGCACAGACACACACATAGCCACAACCACGCACACAGACACACACAGACACAACCACGCACACAGACACAGCCACACACACAGACGCACACACACAGACACAGCCACACACACAGGCACGCACAGACACATCCACACACACACAGACACACACACTCACATACACACACAGACACAGCCACACACACAGAGCCACAGCCACACAGACATACACACACATACAGACACAGCCACACACACAGACACACACACAGCCACAGACACACAGACACAGCCACACACACAGACACACACACAGACACAGCCATACACACAGACACAGCCACACACACAGACACACACACACACAGGCACAGCGCCACACACAGACATGCACAGACACACACACAGACAGACACAGACACGCGCAGACACACACACAGACACAGCCACGCACACAGACACAGCCACACACACACTCACACTCACACTCACACAGACACAGACACACACAGCCACACACACATATACACACAGAAACAGCCACACACACAGACACAGACACACGCACACACACAGACACGCGCAGACACACACACAGACACACGCATACTGACAGACACACACACACTGACACACACAGACACAGCCACACACACAGACACACACATACAGTCACAGCCACACACACACTCACACTCACACACAGACATAGACACACACACATATACACACAGAAACAGCCACACACACAGACACACACACACATTCGCACACACATTCTCACACACACACAGCCACACACAGCCACACACACAGGCACACACACAGGCACACACACACACAGACAGAGCCACACACACAGACACACGCACACATACACAGACGCACACAGACACAAACACAGACACACACAGAGCCACACACACACATACAGACACAGCCACACACAGACACAGCCATACACACAGACACACACACACACAGAAACATTCTCACACAGGCACAGCCACACCCACACACAGACACACACACACAGACACAGCCACACACACAGACACAGGCACGCACACACACAGACACATCCACACACACAGACACACTCACATACACACACAGACACAGGCACTCACAGACACAGACACAGCCACACACACAGACACACACACAGAGACACAGGCACACACGCACACACACATACAGAGCCACACAGACACATACACAGCCACACAGACACCGCCAGACACACACACAGACACAGCCTCACACACACACAGACACACACACAGACACAGCCACGCACACAGACACACGCAGACACACACACAGACACACACACACAGACACAGCAACACACACAGACATACACAGAGACACACAGACACAGCCACACACACAGACATACACAGAGACACACAGACACAGCCACACACACAGGCATACACAGAGACACTCAGGCACACACACACAGCCACACAAACAGACACACACACACAGATACACACACACTGACACAGCCACACACACACAGACACAGCCATACTCACAGACACAGCCACACACACAGACACACTCACCCACACACACACACACACACACACAGACACAGCCACACACACAGACACACTCACACACACAGACACACTCACACACACAGACACACACACAGTCACAGACACTCACACACACAGACACACACACAGACACACACACACAGACACACACACAGACACACACACATACAGACACACACAGAGACACAAACACAGACACACACACAGCCACACACACACATACAGACACAGCCACACACAGACACAACCACACACACAGACACACTCACATACACACACAGACACAGCCACACACACAGGCACACACAGACACAGCCACACACACACAGACACACACACACAGCCACACACACAGAGACACAGGCAAACACGCACACACACATACAGAGCCACACAGACACATACACAGCCACACAGACACCGCCAGACACACACACAGACACTGCCTCACACACACACACACAGACACAGACACAGCCACGCACACAGACACACGCAGACACACACACAGACACACCCACACACACAGACATACACAGAGACACACAGGCACACACACACAGCCACACAAACAGACACACACACACACACACAGCCACACACACACAGACACAGCCATACTCACAGACACAGCCATACTCACAGACACAGCCACACACACAGACACACTCACACACACAGACACAGCCACACACACAGACACACACACAGTCACAGCAACACACACAGACACAGCCACACACACAGACACACACACAGTCACAGACACTCACACACACACAGCCACACACACAGACACACACACACATACAGACACAGACACACACACAGACACGCACAGACACACACACACAGACACAGCCACGCACACAGACACACACACAGACACAGCCACACACACAGAACAGCAACAGCCACACACAGACACACTCACACACACACAGACACACACAGCCACACACACAGACACATCCACACACACAGACACAGGCGCACACACAGACACAGACACAGCCACACACACAGACACACAGACACAGCCACACACACAGGCACAGCCACACAGACACAGACACACTCACAGGCACACTCACAGACACACACACAGACACAGCCACACACACAGACACACACACACAGACACAGACACACACACAGACAGACACAGAGACACAGCCACACACACACACATACAGAGCCACACAAACAGACACACACACAGCCACACAGACACAGCCAGACACACACACAGACACAGCCTCACACACACACACTCACACAGACACAGCCACGCACACAGACACACGCAGACACACACACACAGACACAGCCACACACATAGACACAGACACACAGAAACACACAGACACACACACAGACACAGCCACACACACACAGCCACACAAACAGACACACACAGACACACACACAGATACACACACACTGACACAGCCACACACACACACAGGCACAGCCACGCTCACAGACACAGCCACAACCACGCACACAGACACACTCACACACAGACACAGTCACACACACAGTCACACACACAGTCACACACACAGCCACACACACAGCCACACACACAGGCACACACACAGGCACACACACAGACACACACACAGACACACACACAGTCACAGACACAGACACAGACACTCACACAGCCACACACACAGACACACTCACACACACACAGACACAGCCACACACACAGACACAGCCACACACAGACACACACACAGACACACATACAGACACAGACACACACACACTCACACACACACACACACACACACACAGCCACACACACACAGACACGGCCACACACACAGACACACACACACAGACACAGCCATACACACAGACACAGCCACGCACACAGACACACTCACACACACAGGCACAGCCACACCACAGACACGCACAGACACACACACAGACACACACAGACACAGACACACACAGACACAGACACACACACAGACACAGTCACACACACAGACACACGCACACTGACACACACAGACACAGACACACACATACAGTCACAGCCACACACACACACACTCACACACAGACATAGACACACACACATACACACAGAAACAGCCACACACACAGACACACACACACATTCGCACACACACTCTCACACACACACACACACACACACACACAGGCACACACACACACAGACAAAGCCACACACACAGACACACGCACACACACACAGACACAAACACAGACACACACACAGCCACACACACACACACATACAGACACAGCCACACACAGACACAGCCATACACACAGACACACTCACACACACAAAGACACAGCCACACACACAGACACGCACAGACACACACACAAACACAGCCACGCACACAGACACACACACAGACACAGCCACACACATAGATACACATAGACACAGCCACGCACTCACACACACATGCACACACTCATGCTCACACACACAGACATGCACACACTCATGCTCACACACACAGACACACACAGACACACACACAGACACAGCCATACACACACAGACACAGCCACACACACACAGACACAGCCACACACACACACACACTCACACACAGACACAGCCAAACACACAGACACACTCACACATACACACAGACACAGCCACACATACACACACACAGACACAGCCAAACACACAGACACACACACACAGAGCAGCCACACACACACAGACACAGCCAAACACACAGACACACTCACACATACACACAGACACAGCCACACATACACACACACAGACACAGCCAAACACACAGACACACACACACAGAGCAGCCACACACACACAGACATACTCACACACACACACAGACACACACACACGCACTCACACATACACATGCACACATACATGCACACACACACAGGCACACACACAAGACACACACACAGACACAGACACAGCCACACACACACAGACACAGCCACACACACACAGACACAGCCACACACACACATTCACACAGACACACAAACACAGCCACACATACACACACACAGACACAGCTACACACATAGACACACACACACAGACACAGCCACACACACACAGACACACTCACACACACACAGACACACAGAGGCACAGCCACACACACACATGCACACATACATGCTCACACACACAGACACACTCGCTCACACACACAGACACACACACACACACATGCACACATACATGCTCACACACACAGTCCCACACACACAGACACACACACATAGACACACACACAGACACAGCCATACACACACAGACACAGCCACACACACACAGACACAGCCAAACACACAGACACACTCACACATACACACAGACACAGCCACACATACACACACACAGACACAGCCACACACACAGATACACACACACACACACAGAGACACACACACACACACAAACACTCACACAGACACAGACACAGACACACACACAGACACAGACACACACACAGACACACACACAGACACACACACATATACAGACACAGCCACACACATACACTCACACATACACAGACACAGACACACACACAGACACAGACACACACAGACACACAGACACAGCCACACACACACACACACAGACACAGCCACACACACACACACACTCACACACAGACACAGCCAAACACACAGACACACTCACACATACACACAGACACAGCCACACATACACACACACAGACACAGCCAAACACACAGACACACACACACAGAGCAGCCACACACACACAGACATACTCACACACACACACAGACACACACACACGCACTCACACATACACATGCACACATACATGCTCACACACACAGGCACACACACAAGACACACACAGACACAGCCACACACACACAGACACAGCCACACACACACAGACACAGCCACACACACACATTCACACAGACACACAAACACAGCCACACATACACACACACAGACACAGCTACACACATAGACACACACACACAGACACAGCCACACACACACAGACACACTCACACACACACAGAGGCACAGCCACACACACAGACACAGCCACACACACACAGACACACTCACACACACACAGACACACACACACGCACTCACACACACACATGCACACATACATGCTCACACACACAGACACACTCGCTCACACACACAGACACACACACACACACATGCACACATACATGCTCACACACACAGTCCCACACACACAGACACACACACATAGACACACACACAGACACAGCCATACACACACAGACACAGCCACACACACACAGACACAGCCAAACACACAGACACACTCACACATACACACAGACACAGATACACACACACACACACAGAGACACACACACACACAAACACTCACACACAGGCACAGCCACACACACAGACACAGCCACACACAGAGAAACACACACAGACTCACACACAGCCACACACACACAGACACAGCCACACACATACACTCACACAGACACAGACACAGACACACACACAGACACAGACACACACACAGACACACAGACACACACACATATACAGACACAGCCACACACATACACTCACACATACACAGACACAGACACACACACAGACACAGACACACACAGACACACAGACACAGCCACACACACACACACACAGACACAGCCACACACAGCGACACACACACAGACACAGACACGGCCACACAGACACACACACACAGCCACACAGACACATACACACACACACAGACACAGCCACACACAGACACAGCCACACACTCAGACACACTCTCACACACGCACACACACAGACACAGCCACACACACAGACACAGCCACACACACAGACACACACACACATACACAGCCACACACACAGACACACTCACACACCCACATACACAGCCACACAGACACACACACAGACACAGACACACTCACATACACACTCACACACAGACACAGACACACACACACAACCACACACACAGACACAGCCACACACACAGACACACACACACACTCACACACACAGACACACACACACACTCACACACACACTCTCACACACACACAGCCACACACAGACACAGCCACACACAGCGACACACACACAGACACAGACACAGACACGGCCACACAGACACACACACACTCACACACAGACACAGACACACACACACAACCACACACACACACACAGACACAGCCACACACACAGACACACACGCACACTCACACACACAGACACACACACACACTCACACACACACTCTCACACACACACAGCCACACACAGACACAGCCACACACACACACTCACACACACACAGACACACAGCCACACACACAGACACAGCCACACACACAGACACAGCCACACACACTCACACACACACAGCCACACACACTCACACACACACAGCCACACACACAGACACAGCCACACACACACACAGACACAGCCACACACACACGCTCACACACACAGACAGCCACACACAGACATACACACACACTGCCACACACACTCACACAGACACACACACACAGACACACACACACAGACACACACACACAGACACAGCCACACACACACACAGCCACACACAGACACACACACACAGCTACACACTCACACTCATGCACACACATACAGCCCCACACATATACACACACACAGCCGCACACAGACACAAACATCCGCTGCCACACACAGACATACACACACATACAGCCACACACACAGCCACACATACTCACACTCACACACACACACAGCCACACACACACACACTCACACACACACACAGCCACACACTCACACACACAACCACACACACACAGACACAGCCACACACACACACTCACACACACACAGCCACACACACAGACACACACACAGACACAGCCACACAGACACAGCCACCCACACACACACACACACACACACAGCCACACACAGTCACAGACAGACACACAGACGTACACACACATACAGCCGCACACACACACACAACCACACACACACACACCCAGCCACACACACAGACATACACACACACTCAGACACACACAGACATACACACACACCCAGCCACACACACACACTCACACACACAGCCACACACACTCTCACACACACACACACACACATACACAGCCACACACACACATACACTCACACACACACACACACACACACACTCACACACACACACAGCCACACACACAACTTTTTACTGCACCTTTTTGACAGGTTCCACGTTTGCCCTGTACAGGACAATGTCGGAGAGACTATCTCTAGACAGGAGGGTTTAGGGTACACCTCTCTGTAGAACTCCAGGGAAAGTGTGGGGAGAGAGCGAGGGTGGGCCGTCCGTCATTTGGAGACGGTCCCTGTTTAATAGATGCAATCACTGTCGGAAACACGGCTTTGATGTTGTTTCCGTCGGGACCTTGAGATCACCTTCGGATAATTGGGATTCGGATAATCGAAGTTCCTCTGTATTAAGTGCCACTCTCTGTGGTAGAATCATAGAATTTCTACAGTGTGGACGCAGGCCATTTGAGCCATCGAGTCCACACTGCCCCTCTGAAGAGCGACCTATCCCTGTAGCCCTGCATTTCCCATTGCTAATATACCTAGCCTGCTTATCCTTGGACACCATGGGACAATTTAGCATGGTCGGTTACCTGACATTCACACCTTTGGACTGTGGGTGGAAACCCACACAGACACTGGGAGAACGTGCAAACTCCACACAGACAGTCGACAGAGGGTGGAGTCGAACCCGGGTCCCTGGCGCTGTGAGGCAGCAGCGCCAACCACTGAGCTGCCCTAAGTAGCACATTCCACGTTCACCCCGGATTTAAGAAAACAATTTCTCCTGAAGCCTTTAGAACAGACCATTTTCTGGAAACTCTCAGATCTGGATCGAGGCGCTGTGCTCCAGAGAAGGGATTAGTCCACGTTTGCCTCCACCTGTAAAAGCAGGGGGCCGGCCTGAGATTTAACACTTTGCCCGCTGGACGGCACCTCTGTCACGGTCTGCTGAGTCCGAGGGGGGGAGGAGGGAAGGTGGCAGTGTTAACCACTGAGCCCTGAGTGGACTTACCCGGACACCCATAAACCGGTCTTTCAGCACTATCCAGGAGAGCAGGAAGACAAAAGCTTTATTGCAGCAGAAGAGGGCAGAGGCGTCTGTGGTGCTGATTTTCTTTAGCCCCATGAAGTATAGGTAGTTAGTTAGGGTCCAGAGGATGGAGAAAGGAGCTGTCTGCTTAAGGAGTCTCCTGAGAGAGAAAGGGTCCTGGCTGAGAAAATGACTACATTGGCTGTGGGCAAAAGGAAGAGATCCAATTAACAGTGGTGTGGTCATTTTTAAAATTGAGTTTCAAAAATGTGCTTTATGTACGTAGATTTTACATGAGTCGCCAAAGCTCCGTACACAGGAAGAAAACAAACACAACATTGGAGTTTGATTCTATCCGACAAACAAACCAATCTCTTGGAAGATTATATTTGAGGTACCAGGGGGGGTCCAATAAGTTGACTTCATTAGGAAGGCCTCAGATGGTTGTCTTTGCCCACCGCACTTCGGCAGCAGCCCGAAGCTTTAAGCGTCCCTCAGTACATAATCCTGGATCTCGGAATGTGCCAGTCTGCAACATTCAGTTGGGGTCAACCCCTTGCTGCGGAAGACCGATAGGTTTCGAGAAGGCCAAAGAGCGTCTTTCACCGAGTTGACGGCCCCTCAGGCCCATTCTCTCAGATGTTTGTCTCGGCACGCATCCCGGGGAACAGACTGTACGGCACGGAGTCCTACTCGGGATGAACCCCGGCAAAAAAAAACCAAACAAACCCCCACCGCAACTTCCTCCAGAATTCCCGTGCAAAGGCACATTCCAGAAGGAGATGTGTGACTGTGTCTACACCCCACCTGCAGCCGCTCTGAGGGCAGCATGCAGTGATGCAGACGGACTGGGCGGACAAGCAGGATCTAGCGGGTAGTGCCCTTCTCACCACCAGCCGAGCGACCACAGTGGCATGATCCGGACTAAAAGTCCCTTGGTCGTGCCGGACTTGAATAGAGCGGAAAAAATGAGAAGCATTGCCTGAACCTCGCACCTTGCACTCGTCAGGACAAATGCGAAAATGTTAAACACGCGTGACGACGTAGACCACAGGCGGGTTGGAAGTTGACCTCGGGTTGACTGACGGGTTGCCGTTGATGAAAGCACTGGGGGATAGGTAGGCTCCTGGGTAACTGAAAAGGTTGTGCCTGTGACCAATGCCATCGCAGGGCGGAATCAACCGGGTGGATGCTCAGTGGCTCCCCCAGTGGCTGATGTTCATTTCTTTTTGATTGTTCCTGAGGGTTTTTTACTGTGTGAAAGGTGGTTTTGTGTAATGGGTTCTATTTTCTTATCAATGGAGTCACCTCAGCGTTTACAGTCGATAATCTGTGGACAAACAGTTGGGCCCTTTATTTCTCACCGAAGGCAATTGAATTTGTGAAAGCATGTGTTAAACTTTTAAAATAATTGCAATTTTTAACATGGAGCGGAATGTGGTATCAAGTAACGCATTAAAACACAAATTCCTCATCATTTAATTTTACACTTTAAGAGGCTTCTGGGCATAAATAGGAACTAGGGTGACACTGCGGCTGCAGCTACACATGTAGACGATTCAGGGTACCATATTTGTGCTGGGAATATACGCTGAATTTAAAAAAAAACTCTCAGCTTTAAGCTGTTCCAACTTGCCAATTGAATGGTACCTTTTCTGTTGCCATCGTTTGGAAATTTGTGATTCTTGCTTTTGTCCTGAAACCAAAACCCTATGGCAACAATCTTAATTCTAATTGGCCTGTCACTGGGCTAGTAAGTCCAGAAGGCCTGGGCGATAAGTTCAAATCCCAGTATGGGCAGTGAATAGAAACTTCAATTCAGCTCTTTGTTAAAAAAGATTAATCAGCAAATGGTTGGTATCGGCAAAAATAGAGTGACCACGTATTTGTCGACGATAGAATCCCCTACAGCGTGGAAGCAGATCATTCGGCCCATCGCATCTACACTGACCCTCCAAAGAGCATCCCACCCATACCTACCCTATCCTTGTCACCCCACATTTCCCATGGCTAATCCAACGAACCTACACATCCCTGAACCCTACTTCAATCCACCTGGCCCTGCACATCTTTGGACTGTGAGAGGAAACCGGCGCACCCGGAGGAAACGCACACTGACAGGGGGAGAATGTGCAAACCCCACACAGACAGTCGCCCGAGGGTAGAATCGAACCTGGGTCCCTGGCAGTGCTAACCCCAGTTGTTAACTGGATCATGAGTGATCCCTTCTCAAGAGGGATCGCTGCAGTCCTCTACTTGTTCGGGGCCAACTTGGCGCTGTCGCCCTCAAAACCAAAGCAATCAAAACTTAAAACAAGCAACCAGGGTTGGCAAACAGTGCCAGTCTTGCCAGTGATGCCTACACTCCCACATCCTGGGATGGAGTAGTTCACACAACTCTTGGGAACAGTGTGACAGTGCAGGGTGCCTGGTGTGTGTGTGTGTGTGTGTGTGCATATATGTGTGTGTCTGTGAGTGTGTGAGCGTGAGTGTGTGTGTGTATGTATGTGAGTGTATGTGTGTCTGAGTGTGTGTGTGAGTGTGTGTGTGTATGAGTGTGAGTGTATGTGTGTGTGCGTGTGAGAGTGTGTGAGTGTGTGTGAGAGTGTGTGCGCGCGAGTGTCTGCGAGTGTGAGTGTGTGTGTGTGAGTGTATGTGTGTCTGTGTGTTTGTGAGTGTGTGTGTCTATGTGTGTGAGTGCGTTTGTGTGTGTGTCTGTGTGTATGTCTGTGTGTATGTCTGTGTGTGTGTGAGTGTGTCTGTGTTTGTGTGTGTCTGTGTGTGTGTGTGTCTGTGAGTGTGTGAGTGTGTGTGTGTGTCTGTGTGTGAGTGTGTGTGTGTGCATCTCTGTGTGTGAGTGTGTGTGT
>NW_028270184.1:5459800-5517300 GCF_037043375.1 Chiloscyllium plagiosum | reverse complement strand
TTCCAGCGCCCGCGGCGTCACCCTGTCTCCTCCCTGGTGTTGCGCTAAACCCCTCGTGGCCTGCCCCCCCCCCTCCCCCCACCCCCCTCAACCACCTCACCTGAACTGCCTGAGCTGCAGGCCCCTCTCTCCGGAGGTCAGCAGGCGGCAGGAGCAGTAGCCGGGGAAGAGCAGGAGGTTCCAGTTGGCCGAGTGCCAGGCCACCAAGAACGGCGACTCAAAGTCCCGCAGCGCCGCCTTCGCCAGTTGCGTCATGCCCGCCCAGCTGCCTGCCAGGCAGACCGCCAGTGCCAGGCCCACAGCCACTCTCCCCAGCGTGCCGAGGGGGCTAGGCCAGCAGCAGGGTGCCACGCTGTCCTCGCGGAACTGTGCCAGAGCCTCCGGAATCTCGTCATTGCCTTCGACGGATAGTGGAGAAGATAAAGAGAGACCGGGTCAGTAGGATTGATTTATTGTCAGTGTAAGCACAGCAAAAAGCTTTGCTTGTAAGCAAGGACATTTGATGGGCTTCTTGCTGAGATATTTGTATCACCGATAGTCACAGGTGAGGTGCCGGAAGACTGGAGGTTGGCAAACGTGGTGCCACTGTTTAAGAAGGACGGTAAAGACAAGCCAGGGAACTATAGACCGGTGAGCCTGACCTCTGTGGTGGGCAAGTTGTTGGAGGGAATCCTGAGGGACAGGATGTACATGTATTTGGAAAAGCAAGGACTGATTCGGGATAATCAACATGGCTTTGTATGTGGGAAATCATGTCTCACAAACTTGATTGAGTTTTTTGAAGAAGTAACAAAGAGGATTGATGAGGGCAGAGCAGTAGATGTGATCTATATGGACTTCAGTAAGGCGTTCGACAAGGTTCCCCATGGGAGACTGATGAGCAAGGTTAGATCTCATGGAATACAGGGAGAACTAGCCATTTGGATACAGAACTGGCTCAAAGGTAGAAGACAGAGGGTGGTAGTGGAGGGTTGTTTTTCAGACTGGAGGCCTGTGACCAGTGGAGTGGCTCAAGGATCGGTGCTGGGCCCTCTACTTTTTGTCATTTACATAAATGATTTGGATGTGAACTTAGGAGGTACAGTTAGTAAGTTTGCAGGTGACACCAAAATTGGAGGTGTAGTGGACAGCGAGGAGGCTTACCTCAGATTACAACAGGATCTGGACCAGATGGTCCAGTGGGCTGAGAAGTGGCAGATGGAGTTTAATTCAGATAAATGTGAGGTGCTGCATTTTGGGAAAACAAATCTTAGCAGGATTTATACACTTAATGGTAAGGTCCTAGGGAGTGTTGCTGAACAAAGAGACCTTGGAGTGCAGGTTCATAGCTTCTTGAAAGTGGAGTCGCAGGTAGATAGAATAGTGAAGAAGGCGTTTGGTATGCTTTCATTTATCGGTCAGAGTATTGAGTACAGGAGTTGGGAGGTCAAGTTGCAGCTGTACAGGACATTGGTTAGGCCACAGTTGGAATATTGCGTGCAATTCTGGTCTCCTTCCTATTGGAAAGATGTTGTGAAACTTGAATGGGTTCAGAAAAGATTTACAAGGATGTTGCCAGGGTTGGAGGATCTGAGCTACAGGGAGAGGCTGAACAGGCTGGGGCTGTTTTCCCTGGAGCGTCGGAGGCTGAGGGGTGACCTTATAGAGGTTTACAAAATTATGAGGGGCATGAATAGGATAAATAGACAAAGTCTCTTCACTGGGGTGGGGGAGTCCAGAACTAGAGGGCATAGGTTTAGGGTGAGAGGGGAGAGATATAAAAGAGACCTAAAGGACAACATTTTCACACAGAGACGGGTACGTGTATGGAATGAGCTGCCAGAGGAAGTGGTGGAGGCTGGTACAATTGCAACATTTAAGAGGCATTTGGATGGGTATATGAATAGCAAGGGTTTGGAGGGATATGGGCTGGGTGCTGGCAGGTGGGACTAGATTGGGTTGGGATGTCTGGTTGGCGTGAACGGGTTGGACCGAAGGGTCTGTTTCCGTGCTGTACATATCTCTATTACTCTATAACATACAGATCAGAAAGACTTAGACAGAGTCATACAGGTTACATTGCACTCGGCGAGAGCGACATTAGCAAGGTCAGCATTATTGGAGGCTAGAGGGGTCCATTCATCAGCCTAATGGCAGCCGGGAAGAAGCTGTCCCTGAACCTGCTGGTGCGTGCGGTCAGGTTTCTGTATCTTCTGCCTGAGGGAAGAGGGTGTAGGAGATCATTACCGGGCTGCGATGGATCCTGGATGGTGTTGGCTGCCTTTACGTGGCAGCGAGCTGTGTAAATGGAGTCCAGGGATGGGAGGTTGGCATCTGTGATGGTCTGGGCTGTGCATACCACCCGCTGTAGTTCCTTACAGTCCTGGGCAGAGCAGTTGCCGTTATCAGGCCGTTATACACCCAGACTGTATGCTTTCAATGGTATATCTGTGGATGAGGGGTCCTAGGACAGGCAGAATTTTCTGAGCCACTTGAGGAAGAAGAGGCGTCATGTGCCGCGTGCTATTTTGGCAGTACCAATGGGCTGATGGTAATGGTTCTGTGATCCAGCAGGAAATGAATTTGTGTACCAATCCCACTGTGGCAGCAATTTACATTCAGTTAATAAAGCGTGAAATTCGAGAGCTAGTCTCCGTGATGGCGACTATCATCCGTGGTCACAAAACCTCATGTGATTCATCACTTCCTTTAGGGAAGGAAGTCTGTGAAGGATTGTGGGAAAACAAAGGATATTGGCACTCAGTCATAGAACTTGTGCAGACACAAGGGGCTAAATCCTGGAAAGGCAAATCAGGGCAGGACTTGTACAGTTAATGATAAGGTCCTGGGGAGTGTTGCCAAACAAAAAGACCTTGGACTGCAGGTTCATAGCTCCTTGAAAGCAGAGTCGCAGGTAGATAGGATAGTGAAGAAGGCATTTGGTATGCTTTCCTTTGATTGGTCAGTGCATTGAGTACAGGGGTTGGGAGGTCATGTTGCAGCTGTACAGGACACTGGTCAGGGCCACTTTTGGAATACTGCGTTCAATTCTGGTCTCCCTGCTATAGCGAAGATATTCTGACACTTGAAAGCATTCAGAAAAGATTTACAAGGAAGTTGCCAGGTTTGGAGGGTTTGAGCTACAGGGAGAGACTGAATAGACTGGCCCTGTTTTCCCTGGAGCGTCGGAGGCTGAGGGGTGACCTTATGGAAGTTTTGTAAATCGCGAGGGGCCTGGATAGGGTGAAGAGCCAGTGTCATTTTCCCAGGGTAAACTGGAGGGTATAGGTTTAAGGTGAGAGGGGAAAGATGTAAAAGGCACCTAAGGGGGCAGCTTTTTCACGCAGAGGGTGGTGCATGTATGGAATGAGGAAGTGGTGGAGGCTGGTACAATGACAACATTTAAAAGGCATCTGGATGGGTATATGAATAGGAAGGGTTTGGAGTGGTATGGGATAAATGCTGGCAAATGGGACGAGATTAATTTAGGATATCTGGTCAGCATGGAGCGAAGGGTTTGCTGTACAACGCTATGAATGGCCTCCTCTTACACTTTAATTTGACAATAGGAAATTGCCACCCTTATCCATGTGGTTCCAGACCCACAACATTGTGGTTGGTACTTGAATGTCTCTGAAATGGCCGAGCGAGCCACTCAGTTTAAGGACTCTGCCCACGTCTCATGAAAAGCTAAATAATGATAAAAAGGAAAACTCAATGAGGAACTTACAAATGATCCCCGGCTTTATAAAATACTGGCTGGATCTCACAGCTGGAGTATCGTGCCTGATTCCAATGATTTAGGAAGAATGTCAGTGCTTTATAATGGAGGTTTTCAAGTATACTCTTACCTTCTGGAATACGGATTCTAAAGTAGAGACAAATGGGTTTTTGATTTTAATCCTGAGGAAGTAACTGTTTTTTTTGAAGGACAGAATGCCATTTCACAACAACATTTCCAAGGAAGTATGTGACTTAAGCTTGTTATGAAGCTGAGCAGATACCCTCAAGATATTTTAAGAAGCTAGCCTAGACCTTAACTTTTCTTATATTAAAGGTAAATGTCAGACACTATGTTCTAGGCATGATTGTTCAAACTACTCGACATGAGGCAAAACAAAATTTATTCATACACTATAGATAAGTTATAACAAAAGAAAGAGGAACTTGGAATAACTTAACTCTTTTGGAAACCTTAACAAAATAATAGTGGGTGGGTTGCTCTTCGGAGGGTCGGTATGGACCTCTTGGGCCGAAGGGCCTGTTTCCACACTGTAAGTAATCTAATCTAATCTAATCTAATCTAATCTAATCTAATCTAATAGGCTATTTCACTACTAAACAGTAACTGTTCTATGTATTAACATCCCATAAACACATTCTTGGCAAAAGGCGAGTTCAGAAAATAGGTTGGCTCCAGTTGCAGCCAGAAAGGCCCAGTTTTTGGAAATAACTAAAAGAGGCACAAGAAAAGATAGCTTCTGCCTCTTCAAGACCCCAACAGCAACCGCTGAAACCTCATCCCTAGTTGTGTGGGTGAGAGCTTTACCACACCCAGTCAGGCTGCTTCTATTGTTCCAACTTTTAAACAACCATCCAAGGCTTCACATGATTTGGACATGCCGGTGTCGGACTGGGGTGTACAAAGTTGAAAATCACACAACACCAGGCTATAGTCCAACAGGTTTAAGTGTTAGCACTAGCTTTCGGAGCGCCGTTCCTTCATCAGGTGGTTGTGGAGGACACAATTGTAAGGCACAGAATTTATAGCAAACGTTTACAGTGTGATGTAACATCACATGTTATCTTTGCATAGACTGCTCACCGCCTATGCCCCAGTCTCTATCTCTAAAAGAAACCAGGACAAAACTTACCTCTTAAAGACACAGTTTATCACAAGCTAAATGAGTACTGGAGTTGGGAGAACATTGACTGGGCCACTGTTGGAATATTGTGTGCAATTCTGGTCTCCTTCCTATTGGAAGGATGTTGTAAAACTTGAAAGGTTCAGAAAAGATTTACAAGAATGTTGCAAGGGTTGGAGGGTTTGAACCACAGGGAGAGGCTGGGGCTGTTTTCCCTGGAGCGTCGGAGTCTGAGGGGTGACCTCATAGAGGTTTATAAATTCACGAGGGGCACGGATAGGATAAATAGACAAAGTCTTTTCCCTGGGCTCAGGGAGTCCAGAACTAGAGGGGCATAGGTTTAGGGTGAGAGGGGAAAGTCATAAAAGGGACTTAAGAGGCAACTTTTTCACACAGAGGGTGGTGCGTGTATGGAATGAGCTGCCAGAGGAAGTGGAGGAGGCTGGTACAATTGCAACATTTAAAAGGCATTTGGATGGGTATATGAATAGGAAGGGTTTAGAGGGATATGGGCCAAGTGCTGGCAAATGGGATTAGATTGGGTTGAGATATCTGGTCAGCATGGATGTTTTGGACTGAAGGGTCTATTTCTGTGCTGTACATCTCTATGACTCTATGACTAGATAACGGAGCTGGAAAAAGCCCTGTGTTTTTCTCAGTAAGAAAGGTCAGTGACTTCGCTTGTGTCTGTATGTTTCAAGGAGAGATAGAGGGAATCATATCTCATAAAGTTGCTGAAAGGAATTGCAACCTTGTCATTTGAGTAAAACAACTGTTAAAGAGAAGATAGGATTGATATTGCAGTGGCGTTGAGTGTCTGTAAAGGATATTGCTGGGAGAAAGAAAAAGCAAGCTGAATCTTTTTGCTGTTTGCAGGAGTATCATTAAACATTGTAATTTATATAAACAGCTTTGTAATATATTGTAAACTTGCTTTCTTTAACTTAAGAAAATGACGGTATTATGTGAATCTGCCCACCACAGGATCCAAGCTGTAAAAAAAAACAACTTAGGGTCTATCAAGCCAGATTTCACTCTGGGATCTGACTTGCCCTGTATTACAATCAATTGGGCATATAACAGGAAGCAGCGCAGATTTGTCAGAACAGTCTCAGGGTTGAAGATACTCAGTTACCTGGAGACCGTAGAAGATGGGGTGCTCTGTTTAGAGCAGAGAAGGTTGAGGGGAGGATGAATAAAAATTTTAATACAATAAATAAGACAAAACAATCTCCCATGACAGCAAGGTCAAGAGCCAGAAATTACAGATTTAAGATGATTGGTGAAGTTAACCACAGAATCAGAGGGGGGAGGTGAGGATTGACACAGTGATCTGGGAGATGCTGCCTGTGTGGGGAGTGGAAACAGATTCAACAGGAACTTTCAGAATGAGAACGACTTGAAAGGAGTAAGTTGTGGGGAATGAGCTGGGGGAAAGTGGGCTGAATTGGATAGGCCCTTCAAGCAGCTGGCAAAGAGACAGGGGCTGAATGGGCTCCTTCATATTGAACATATGGAAATGATGGATCCAGTCTAGTCCCTGCAGTTTCAACACCTCAGTCGCTAGCTCTCTCTCTCTCTCTCTCTGTCTCTCTCTCTCTCTCTCTCTCTCTGTCTCTCTCTCTCTCTCTCTCTGTCTCTCTTTCTCTCTCTCTCGTCTCTCTCTCTCTGTCTCTCTGTCTCTCTCTCTGTCTCTCTCTCTCTGTCTCTCTCTCTGTCTCTCTCTCTCTCTCTCTCTCTGTCTCTCTCTCTCTCTCTCTCTGTCTCTCTCTCTCCCTCTCTGTCTCTCTCTCTCTCTCTCTCTCTGTCTCTCTCTGTCTCAGGCAGCAAGTTGTGAGTTCAAGGCTTATCCCAGAGACCTGAGTGCAAAATCCAGGTTAATCCTCCCTAACAAACTCCCAACGGGTACTGCACTGTCGGAGCTGCTTCCTTTCCTGGGAGACAGCTGATTCGGCCAATATGTTGTGGCTCCCTCAGCACTGACCCACTGACAGTATCCGCACTCCCTCGGCACTGACTCACTGACAGGATCCGCGCTCCCTCAGCACTGACCCACTGACAGTATCCGCACTCCCTCAGCACTGACCCACTGACAGTATCCATGCTCCCTCAGCACTGACCCACTGACAGTATCCGCGCTCCCTCAGCACTGACCCACTGACAGTATCCGCACTCCCTCAGCACTGACCCACTGACAGTATCCGCACTCCCTCAGCACTGACCCACTGACAGTATCCGCGCTCCCTCGGCACTGACCCACTGACAGAATCCGCGCTCCCTCAGCACTGACCCACTGACAGTATCCGCGCGCCCTCAGCACTGACCCACTGACAGTATCCGCGCTCCATCAGCACTGACCCACTGAAAGTATTCGCGCTCCCTCAGCACTGACCCACTGACAGTATCCGCGCTCCATCAGCACTGACCCTCCGACAGTATCTGCGCTCCCTCAGCACTGACCCACCGACAGTATCCGCGCTCCCTCAGCACTGACCCTCCGACAGTATCTGCGCTCCCTCAGCACTGACCCACTGACAGTATCTGCGCTCCCTCAGCACTGACCCACTGACAGTACGCATGCTCCCTCGGCACTGACCCTCCGACAGTGCCCACTCACTCAGTACTGACCCACTGACAGTATTCCCGCTCCCTCAGCACTGACCCACTGACAGTATCCGTGCTCCCTCAGCACTGACCCACTGACAGTATCCGCGCTCCCTCGGACTGACCCTCTGACAGTATCCACACTCCCTCGGCACTGACCCACAGACAGTATCCGCGCTCCCTCAGCACTGACCCTCTGATACTATCCGCGCTCCGTTGGCAGCACTGACCCACTGACAGTATCCACGCTCCCTCAGCACTGACCCTCCGACAGTGCCCACTCACTCAGTACTGACCCACTGACAGTATTCCCGCTCCCTCAGCACTGACCCACTGACACTATCCGCCCTCCCTCAGCACTGACCCTCTGACAGTATCTGCGCTCCCTCAGCACTGACCCTCTGACAGTATCTGCGCTCCCTCAGCACTGACACACTGACAGTATTCGCGCTCCCTTCAGCACTGACCCACAGACAGTATCCGCGCTCCCTCGGCACTGACCCACTGACAGTATCCGCGCTCCCTCGGCACTGACCCACTGACAGTATCCGCGCTCCCTCGGCACTGACCCACTGACAGTATCTGCGCTCCCTCAGCACTGACCCACTGACAGTATCCGCGCTCCGTTGGCAGTGTCTACGCTCCCTCAGCACTGACCCACTGACAGTATCTGCGCACCCTCAGCACTGACCCACTGACAGTATTCGCGCTCCCTCAGCACTGACCCACTGACAGTATCCGCGCTCCCTCAGCACTGACCCACTGACAGTATCCGCGCTCCCTCAGCACTGACCCACTGACGGTATCCGCATTCCCTCAGCACTGACCCACTGACAGTACCCGCGCTCCCCTAGGACTGACCCACTGACAGTATCCGTGCTCCCTCAGCACTGACCCACTGACAGTATCCACGGTCCCTCAGCACTGACCCTCTGACAATGCAGCACTCCCTCAGCACTGACCATCTGACAGTATCCGCACCACCTCGGCACTGACCCACTGATAGTATCCGTGCTCTTTCAGCACTGACCCACTGACAGTATCCGCGCTCCCTCTGACAGTATCCACACTCCCTCTGACAGTATCCACACTCCCTCGGACTGACCCTCTGACAGTATCCACGCTCCCTCAGCACTGACCCACTGACAGTATCCGCGCTCCCTCGGCACTGACCCACTGACAGTATCCGCGCTCCCTCAGCACTGACCCACTGACAGTATCCGCGCGCCCTCAGCACTGACCCACTGACAGTATCCGCGCTCCCTCAGCACTGACCCTCCGACAGTATCCGCGCTCCCTCAGCACTGACCCACTGACAGTATCTGCGCGCCCTCAGCACTGACCCACTGACAGTATCCCCGCTCCCTCAGCACTGACCCTCCGACAGTGCCCACTCACTCAGTACTGACCCACTGACAGTATTCCCGCTCCCTCAGCACTGACCCACTGACAGTATCCGTGCTCCCTCAGCACTGACCCACTGACAGTATCCGCGCTCCCTCGGACTGACCCTTTGACAGTATCCACACTCCCTCGGCACTGACCCACTGACAGTATCCGCGCTCCCTCAGCACTGACCCTCTGATACTATCCGCGTTCCATCAGCACTGACCCACTGACAGTATCCACGCTCCCTCAGCACTGACCCTCCGACAGTGCCAACTCACTCAGTACTGACCCACTGACAGTATTGCCGCTCCCTCAGCACTGACCCACTGACAGTATCCACGCTCCCTCAGCACTGACCCTCCGACAGTGCCCACTCATTTAGTACTGACCCACTGACAGTATTCCCGCTCCCTCAGCACTGACCCACTGACAGTATCCGGGCTCCCTCAGCACTGACCCTCTGACACTATCCGCGCTCCCTCAGCACTGACACACTGACAGTATCCGCGCTCCCTTCGGCACTGACCCACAGACAGTATCCGCGCTCCCTCGGCACTGACCCACTGACAGTATCCGCGCTCCCACGGCACTGACCCACTGATAGTATCCGCGCTCCCTCGGCACTGACCCACTGACAGTATCCGCGCTCCGTTGGCAGTGTCTACGCTCCCTCAGCACTGACCCTCTGACAGTATCCGCGCTCCCTCAGCACTGACCCACTGACAGTATTCGCGCTCCCTCAGCACTGACCCACTGACAGTATTCGCGCTCCCTCAGCACTGACACACTGACAGTATCCGCGCTCCCTCAGCATTGACCCACTGACGGTATCCGCACTCCCTCAGCACTGACCCACTGACAGTACCCGCGCTCCCTCAGGACTGACCCACTGACAGTATCCGCGCTCCCTCAGCACTGACCCACTGACAGTATCCGTGCTCCCTCAGCACTGACCCTCTGACAATGCAGCACTCCCTCAGCACTGACCATCTGACAGTATCCGCACCACCTCGGCACTGACCCACTGACAGTATCCGCGCTCCCTCGGACTGACCCTCCGACAGTATCCGCACTCCCTCGGACTGACCCTCTGACAGTATCCACACTCCCTCGGCACTGACCCACTGACAGTATCCGCGCTCCCTCAGCACTGACCCACTGACAGTATCCGCGCTCCCTCAGCACTGACCCACTAACAGTATCCACGGGCCATCAGCACTGACCCTCTGACAATGCAGCACTCCCTCAGCACTGACCCACTGACAGTATTCGCGCTCCCTCAGCACTGACCCACTGACAGTATCCCCGCTCCCTCAGCACTGACCCTCTGACACTATCCGCGCTCTCTCAGCACTGACCCACTGACAGTATCTGCGCTCCGTCGGCAGTATCTACGCTCCCTCAGCACTGACCTTCTGACAGTATCTGCGCTCCCTCAGCACTGACCCACTGACAGTATCCGCGCTCCCTTCGGCACTGACCCACTGACAGTATCCGCACTCCCTCGGCACTGACCCACTGAAAGTATCCGCGCTCCCTCGGCACTGACCCACTGACAGTATCCGCGCTCCCTCGGCACTGACCCACTGACAGTATCCGCGCTCCCTCGGCACTGACCCACTGACAGTATCCGCGCTCTGTCGGCAGTATCTACGCTCCCTCGGCACTGACCCACTGACAGTATCCGCGCTCCCTCAGCACTGAGCCACTGACAGTATCCGCGCTCCCTCGGCACTGACCCACTGACAGTATCCGCGCTCCCTCAGCACTGACCCACTGACAGTATCCACGGTCCCTCAGCACTGACCCTCTGACAATGCAGCACTCCCTCAGCACTGACCATCTGACAGTATCCGCGCTCCCTCCGCACTGACCCACTGACAGTATCCGCGCTCCCTCAGCACTGACCCACTGACCGTATCCGCGCTCCCTCAGCACGGACCCTCCGACAGTATCCGTGCTCCCTCGGCACTGACCCACTGACAGTATCCGCGCTCCCTCGGCACTGACCCACTGACAGTATCCGCGCACCCCCAGCACTGATCCACTGACAGTATCCACGCTCCCTCAGCACTGACCCACTGACAGTATCCACGCTCCCTCAGTACTGACCCACTGACAGTATCCGCGGTCCCTCGGCACTGACCCACTGACAGTATCCACGCTCCCTCGGCACTGACCCACTGACAGTATCCGCGCTCCATCGGCAGTATCTACGCTCCCTCAGCACTGACCTTCTGACAGTATCTGCGCTCCCTCAGCACTGACCCACTGACAGTATCCGCGCGCCCTCAGCACTGACCCACTGACAGTATCCGCGCTCCCTCGGCACTGACCCACTGACAGTATCCACGCTCCCTCGGCACTGACCCACTTACAGTATCCGCGCTCTTTCGGCAGTATCTACGCTCCCTCAGCACTGACCCTCTGACAGTATCCGCGCCACCTCGGCACTGACCCACTGACAGTATCTGCGCTCCCTCTGCACTGACCCTCTGACAGTATCCGCGCTCCCTCGGCACTGACCCACTGACAGCATCCACGCCACCTCGGCACTGACCCAATGACAGTATCTGCGCTCCCTCAGCACTGACCCTCTGACAGTATCCGCGCTCCATCAGCACTGACCCTCTGACACTATCTGCGCTCCCTCGGCACTGACCCACTGACAATATCCGCGCACCCTCGGCACTGACCCACTGACAGTATCCGCACTCCCTCGGCACTGACCCACTGACAGTATCCGCGCTCCCTCGGCACTGACCCACTGACAGTATCCATTCTCCCTCAGCACTGACCCTCTGACAATGCAGCACTCCCTCAGCACTGACCATCTGACAGTTTCCGTGCTCCCTCAGCACTGACCCACTGACAGTATCCGCGCTCCCTCAGCACTGACCCACTGACAGTATCCGCGCTCCCTCGGCACTGACCCACTGACAGTATCCGCGCTCCCTCAGCACTGACCCACTGACAGTATCCGCGCTCCCTCAGTACTGACCCTCCGACAGTATCCTCGCTCCCTCAGCACTGACCCACTGACAGTATCTGCGCTCCCTCAGCACTGACCCACTGACAGTATCCGCGTTCCCTCAGCACTGACCCACTGACAGTATTCGCACTCCCTCAGCACTGACCCACTGACGTATCCATGCTCCCTCAGTATTGACCCTCTGACAGTATCCGCGCTCACTCAGCACTGACTCACTGACAGTATCCGCACTCCCTCAGCACTGACCCGACAGTATCCGCGCTCCCTCAGCATTGACCCACTGACAGTATCCGCGCTCCCTCAGCACTGACCCACTGACAGTATTCGCGCTCCCTTGGCACTGACCCACTGACAGTATCCGCGCTCCCTCAGCACTGACCCTCCGACAGTGCCCACTCCCTCAGCACTGACCCACTGACAATGCAGCACTCCCTCAGCACTGACCATCTGACAGTTCCCACTCACTCAGCACTGACCCTCCGACAGTGCCCACTCTCTCAGCACTGACCCTCCGACAGTTCCCACTCACCTAGCACTGACCCTCCGACAGTGCCCACTCCCTCAACGCTGACCCTCCGATATTGCAGCGCTCTCTCAGCTGTGACCCTCTGACAGTGCGGCCCTCCCTCAGCACTGACTCTCCGACAGTGCGGCCCTCCCTCAGAACTGACTCTCCGACAGTGCGGCGCTCCCTCCGCACTGACCCTCCAATAATGCGGTGCTCCCTCAGCACTGACCCGCTGTCAGTGCAGCGCTCCCTCAGCACTGACTCTCTGACAGAGCAGTACTCTCTCAGCACTGACCCTCCAACAGTGCAGCACTCCCTTAGCACTGACCCTCCGACTGTGCGGCACTCCCTCAGCACTGACAATTCAACAACGTGGCGCTCCCTCAGCACTGACCCTCTGACAGTGCCCACTCCCTCAGCACTGACCCTCCGACAGTGCCCACTCCCTCAGCGCTGACCCTCCGACAGTGCCCAATCCCTCAGCACTGACCCTCCGACAGTGCGGCACTCCCTCAGCACTGACCCTCCGACAGTGCGGCGCTCCCTCAGCACTGACCCTCCGACAGTGCCCACTCCCTCAGCACTGACCCTCCGACAGTGCGGCGCTCCCTCAGCATTGACCCTCTGACAGTGCCCACTCCCTCAGCACTGACCACCTGACAGTGCCCACTCACTGCACTGACCATCTGACAGTGCCAATCCCTCAGCACTGACCCTCCAACAGTGCCCATTCACTCAGCACTGACCCTCCGACAATGCAGCGCTCCCTTGGCACTGACCCTCTGACGGTTCCCACTCATTCAGCACTGACCCTCTGACAGTGCGGACCGCCCTCAGCACTGACTCTCCGACAGTGCGGCACTCCCTCAGCACTGACCCTCTGACAGTGCGGTGCTCCCTCAGCACTGACCCTCCGACAGTGCGGTGCTCTCTCAGCACTGACCCTCCGAAAGTGCCCACTCCCTCAGCACTGACCCTCCGACAGTGCCCACTCCCTCAGCACTGACCCTCCGACAGTGCCCGTTCCTTCTCATCTGCTGTAGCATTTTCTAACTGTAACGGTGTGTAACTGTTCTATGGCAGTAAGTGTTCCTCTCTCGGCTGAGCCCCGGTTAGAGGGTCGCTTACCTTCCACCCAGGTGAGCGAGAGCACAGGACTGTTGCAGGCAGTGAGTGGGGAGATCTTGGCTGTGTGTTTCTTCATCCTGAGCTGTTTGTGGGAGCTTTGCTCCCTCAGGTCAGTTTCACCTTTCCACCCCGACGCTTTGTAATTCCTGAATAAATCAGTGCGTCAGAGTGTCCGAGAAAATAAATAAAAAGCGCTGATCCGATCCTGCAGCTCTGGGGAGCCTTAAAAGGGCTACTAGTTCCGAACATTGATTCCTCAGCGCAGAATCAGGTCCTTAAGGGGCAGACGGTAACCAGTCAGCACTCCTGCCACACGAATGGGCACAGCTCACTTTGTGAATGGTATATATGGAGTCATCTAGTGTTCTATGTCTATCTTACTGTTAAATCATAGCACAGCACAGTGGCTCAGTGGTTAGCACTGCTGCCTCACAGCGCCAGGGACCCGGGTTCGATTCCAGCCCTTGGTGACTATCTGCGTGAAGTTTGCACATTCTCCCCGTCTCTGCGTGGGGTTTCTACGGGAGCTCCGGTTTCCTCCCACAGTTCAAAGATGCCCAGGTAGGGGTGGATTAACCATGAGAAATTGTCCCATAGTGCCCAGGGATGTGCAGGTTAGGGCGGACTGGCCGTGATAAATTGTCCCATAGTGCCCAGGGATGGACAGGTTAGGGTGGATTGGCCGTGAAAAAGTTTCCCATGGTCCAAGGATGTGTAGGTTAGGGTGGATTGACCATGCTAAATTGTCCCATAGTGCCCAGGGATGTGCAGGTAGGGTGGATTGGCCGTGATAAATTGTCCCATAGTGCCCAGGGATGTGCAGGTTAGGGTGGATTGGCTAAATTGTCCCATAGGGCCCAGGGATATGCAGGTTAGGGTGGATTGGCCGTGATAAATTGTCCCATAGTGCCCAGGAATGTGCAGGTTAGGGTGGATTGGCCGTGATAAATTGTCCCATAGTGCCCAGGGATATGCAGGTTAGGGTGGATTGGCCGTGATAAATTGTCCCATAGTGCCCAGGGATGGACAGGTTAGGGTGGATTGGCCGTGCTAAATTGTCCCATAGTGCCCAGGGATATGCAGGTTAGGGTGGATTGGCCGTGATAAATTGTCCCATAGTGCCCAGGGATGTGCAGGTTAGGGTGGATTGGCCGTGCTAAATTGTCCCATAGTGCCCAGGGATATGCAGGTTAGGATGGATTGGCCGTGATAAATTGTCCCATAGTGCCCAGGGATGGACAGGTTAGGGTGGATTGGCCGTGATAAATTGTCCCATAGTGCCCAGGGATGTGCAGGTTAGGGTGGATTGGCCATGGGAAATGTAAGGTTAGTGGGGCTGGGTGGGATGCTGTTCAGAGGGTCGGTGCCGAATTTTCAGGGCTCCAGGTCGAGGGCAGGTCTGGGGTATCTGAACAGTTCGCTCCACAGGAAGCTGGCAACGTCACTGCTGGACTCCTCCTGTGCCCTAAAGACTCCAAAGCAGCTCTGATTCAGTTATCAGTGAGCTTAGCTGGTTTTGTAGCAATCACTTCCAGGTCTAGGGTCTGTGTCTGTAATCATCCAGGGGGCTTTGTATGAGCTGCACCCCAATGGGGGACAGACTGAGGTTCCAGTAACTGGGGCGTAACTTCAGGCATGGGAAGGTACAGTTACCTGATAGGTCAGCAGGGAGCTGATGGTAGGTTTGGGCTAACTGTCGGGCAGTAATCCCACTGTCAGACGGATAGGTATTGTAGATATACTATCAAAAACCTGTCTTATTCTTGTTAAAAATCACACAACACCAGACAACCACCTGATGAAGGAGCGTCGCTCCGAAAGCTAGTGTGCTTCCAATTAAACCTGTTGGACTATAACCTGGTGTTGTGTGATTTTTAACTTTGTCCACCCCAGTCCAACACCGTTCTCTCCAAATCCTGTCTTATTCTTGTCATGGGAGTGTTTGATGATGATAGTGTCAGGTAAGGTTTACTCTGTAACTAGCCCCATGCTTTCCCTGTCCTCAAGGATTTAATGGAAATAGTGCAGAGGAAGTTTGACTTTGTATCTAAATTGTGCTGCCCCTATCTGAGGTTGAAACTGGTGGATGAGAGGTTTTACTAAGTGACAGTGTGAGGGAGCTGGATTAACATCAGCAGAGATACAGTCAGTAATATAGGGTGCTGGGGAGGGAGGGGTTATTGAGTGACAGTGTGAGGGAGCTGGATTAACATCAGCAGAGATACAGTCAGTAATATAGGGTGCTGGGGAGGGAGGGGTTACTGAGTGACAGTGTGAGGGAGCTGGATTAACATCAGCAGAGTTACAGTCAGTAATACAGGGCTCTGGGAGTAGAGGGGTTACTGAGTGACAGGGTGAGGGAGCTGGATTAACATTAGTAGAATTACAGTCAGTAATACAGGACTCTGAGAGTAGAGGGGTTACTGAGTGAAAGTGTAGAGGGAGCTGGATTAACATTAGTAGAGTTACAGTCAGTAATACAGGGCTCTGAGATTAGAGGGGTTACTGAGTGAAAGTGTAGAGGGAGCTGGATTAACATTAGTAGAGTTACAGTCAGTAATACAGGGCTCTGGGAGTAGAGGGGTTACTGAGTGAGAGTGTAGAGGGAGCTGGATTAACATTAGTAGAGTTACAGTCAGTAATACAGGGCTCTGAGATTAGAGGGGTTACTGAGTGAAAGTGTAGAGGGAGCTGGATTAACATTAGTAGAGTTACAGTCAGTAATACAGGGCTCTGGGAGTAGAGGGGTTACTGAGTGAGAGTGTAGAGGGAGCTGGATTAACATTAGTAGAATTACAGTCAGTAATACAGGGCTCTGGGAGTAGAGGGGTTACTGAGTGACAGGGTGAGGGAGCTGGATTAACATTAGTAGAATTACAGTCAGTAATACAGGACTCTGAGAGTAGAGGGGTTACTGAGTGAGAGTGTAGAGGGAGCTGGATTAACATTAGTAGAGTTACAGTCAGTAATACAGGGCTCTGAGATTAGAGGGGTTACTGAGTGAAAGTGTAGAGGGAGCTGGATTAACATTAGTAGAGTTACAGTCAGTAATACAGGGCTCTGGGAGTAGAGGGGTTACTGAGTGAGAGTGTAGAGGGAGCTGGATTAACATTAGTAGAGTTACAGTCAGTAATACATAGAACATAGAACATAGAAGAATACAGCGCAGTACAGGCCCTTTGGCCCTCGATGTTGCGCCGATCCAAGCCCACCTAACCTATACTAACCCACTATCCTCCATATACCTATCCAATGCCCGCTTAAATGCCCATAAAGAGGGAGAGTCCACCACTGCTACTGGCAGGGCATTCCATGAACTTACGACTCGCTGAGTGAAGAACCTACCCCTAACTTCAGTCCTATATCTACCCCCCCTTAATTTAAAGCTATGCCCCCTTGTAATACCCGACTCCATACGCGGGAAAAGGTTCACACTGTCAACCCTATCTAACCCCCTAATCATCTTGTACACCTCAATCAAGTCACCCCAAACCTTCTTTTCTCTAATGAAAACAGCCCCAAGTGTCTCAGTCTTTCCTCATACGATCTTCCTTCCATACCAGGCAACATCCTGGTAAACCTCCTCTGCACCCGTTCCAGTGCCTCCACATCCTTCCTATAGTATGGCGACCAAAACTGCACACAATATTCCAGATGCGGCCGCACCAGAGTCTTATACAGCTGCATCATGACCTCAGGACTCCGGAACTCAATTCCTCTACCAATAAAAGCCAGTACGCCATATGCCTTCCTCACCGCACTATTTACCTGGGTGGCAACTTTCAGAGATCTGTGTACATGGACACCAAGATCCCTCTGCTCATCCACACTACCAAGTATCCGACCATTAGCCCAGTACCCCATCTTTTTGTTATTCTTCCCAAAGTGAATCACCTCACACTTAGCTACATTGAATTCCATTTGCCACCTTTCTGCCTAGCTCTGCAGCTTCTCTATATCCTGCTGTAACCTGCCACATCCTTCCTCACTGTCAACAACTCCTCCGACTTTCGTATCATCCGCAAACTTGCTCACCCAACCTTCTAACCCCTCTTCCAGGTCATTTATAAAAATGACAAACAGCAATGGTCCCAAAACAGATCCTTGCGGAACACCGCTAGTAACTGCACTCCAAGATGAACCTTTACCATCAACTACTACCCTCTGTCTTCTTCCATCCAGCCAATTCCTAATCCAAACCTCCAACTCACCCTCAATGCCATACCTCCGTATTTTTTGAAGTAGCCTACCATGGGGAACCTTATCAAACGCCTTACTAAAATCCATATACACCACATCTACCGCTTTCCCCTCATCAACCTCCTTCGTCACCTTTTCAAAGAATTCAATAAGGTTTGTGAGGCATGACCTGCCCTTCACAAAACCATGCTGACTATCCTTGATCACATTATTCCTATCCAGATGTGCATAAATCCTATCTCTTACAATTCTCTCTAAGACTTTGCCCACAACAGAAGTGAGACTCACCGGCCTATAGTTACTAGGGTTATCCCGACTCCCCTTTTTGAACAAGGGAACCACATTTGCTATCCTCCAGTCTTCTGGCACTACTCCTGTAGACAAAGAGGACATAAAAATCAAGGCCAATGGCTCTGCAATCTCCTCCCTTACTTCCCAGAGAATCCTAGGATAAATGCCATCAGGCCCAGGGGACTTATCTATTTTCACCTTTTCCAGGATTTCCAACACCTCTTCTCTACATACCTCAAAGCCATCCATTCTACTTATTTGTGACTCAGTATTCACATTGACGACAATGCCCTGTTCCTGAGTAAATACTGAAGAAAAGTATTCATTCAGTGTCTCCCCAATCTCTTCCGCCTCCACACGCAACTTCCCACTACTATCCTTGACTAGACCTATTCCTACCCTAGTCATTCTTTTATTCCTAACATACCTATAGAAAGCCTTAGGGTTTTCCCTAATCCTACCGACTAAGGACCTTTCATGTCCCCTCCTTGCTGCTCTTAGCTCTCTCTTCAGGTCCTTCCTGGCTACCCTATAACTCTCAATCGCCCCAATTGAACCTTCACGTCTCATCTTGAGATAGGCCGCCCTCTTCCATTTAACAAGGGATTCCAATTCCTTATTAAACCACGGTTCCCTCGCACGACCCTTTCCTCCATGCCTGACAGGTACATAATTATCAAGGACACTCAATAGTTGCTCCTTGAACAAGCTCCACATATCATTTACACTCTTGCCTTGGAGTCTACTTTTCCAAGCCACACATCCTAAGTCATGCCTCACCGCATCATAATTTCCCTGACCCCAGCTATAACTCTTGCCCTGTAGTACACACTTATCCCTCTCCATCACGAGAGTAAAAATCACCGAATTATGGTCACTATCCCCAAAGTGCTCACCTACCTCTAATTCTAACACCTGGCCTGGTTCGTTACCCAGAACCAAATCCAGTATGGCCTCACCTCTTGTTGGCCTGTCTACATATTGTGTCAGGAAACTCTCCTGCACACATTGAACAAACACTGACCCATCTAACGAACTTGAGCTATAGCTTTCCCAATCAATATCAGGAAAGTTAAAGGCCCCCATAACAACCACCCTATTACTGTCACTCATCTCCTGAATCACCTTCCCTATCCTTTCTTCAATGATTCTAGGACTATTAGGAGGCCTGTAAAAGACTCCTAACAGGGTGACCTCACCTTTCCTATTCCTAACTTCAGCCCAAACTACCTCAGATGGCAAGTCCTCATCCATCGTCCTTTCCACCGCTGTAATACTATCTTTGACAAGCAATGCCACACCTCCCCCTCTTTTACCCCCACCTCTGACCCTATTAAAACATTTAAATCCTGGAACCTGCAACAGCCAATCTTGTCCCTGTTCTAGCCATGTCTCCGTAATAGCCACAACATCGAAATCCCAGGTACCAACCCACGCTGCAAGTTCACCTACCTTATTTCGTATACTTCTTGCATTGAAGTATACACACTTCAAGCCACTTTCCTGTTTACAGGCACCCTCCTTTGAAATTGATGCCATGTTCCTAACCTCCCTACACTCCAGGCCCTGCACCCTGAAGCTACAATCTGGGTTCCCATGCCCCTGCAGAGTTAGTTTAAACCCCCCCCAAGAGCACTAGCAAACCTCCCCCCAAGGATACTGGTGCCCCTCAGGTTCAGGTGTAGACCATCCTGTTTATAGAGGTCCCACCGTCCCCAGAAAGAACCCCAGTTATCCAAAAACCGGAATCCCTCCCTCCTGCACCATCCCTGTAGCCACGCATTTAAGTGTTCTCTTTCCCTATTCCTCGAATCTCTATCACGTGGCACGGGTAACAAACCAGAGACAACAACTCTGTTCGTTCTAACTCTGAGCTTCCAACCTAGCTCCCTGAAAGCCTGTCTAACATCCTCGGCACTCCTCCTACCTATGTCGTTGGTGCCAATATGGACCACAACTTCGGGCTGCTCCCCCTCCCCCTCCAGGACCCGGAAAACACGATCAGATACATCACGTACCCTTGCACCTGGGAGGCAACATACCAATCGTGAGTCTCTCTCGTTCCCACAAAACCGCCTATCTGTGCCCCTAACTATCGAGTCCCTAATTACTACTGCTCTGCTCTTCTTCACCCTTCCCTTCTGAGTAACGGGGACAGGCTCCGTGCCAGAGACCTGAGCCCCGTTACTTACCCCTGGTAAGTCATCCCCCCCACAAGTATCCAAAACGGTATACTTGTTCTTGAGGGGAACGGCCGCAGGGGGTCCCTGCACTGGCTGCTTCCTCCCAGTCCCCCTCACTGTCACCCATCTATCTGCCATCTTTGGAGTTACTACTTCCCTATAACTCTGATCTATGACCCCCTCTGCCTCCCGAATGATCCGAAGTTCATCCAACTCCAGCTCCAGTTCCCTAACACGGTCTTGGAGGAGCTGGAGATGGGTGCACTTCCTGCAAGTGTAATTGGCAGGGATGTCGATGGCATCCCTCACCTCATACATGTTGCAGGAGGAACATTGCACTGCCTTCACTGCCATCCCTCTAAAGCTAACTTTTATTTAAAAAAAAAACTGGGTCTAAAGAATACAACAAGCAAAATTCAGCACTTACCTACTTACCACAACAGATGTTATTATTAGGTTATTACAGGGCTCTGGGAGTAGAGGGGTTACTGAGTGAGAGTGTAGAGGGAGCTGGATTAACATTAGTAGAATTACAGTCAGTAATACAGGGCTCTGAGATTAGAGGGGTTACTGAGTGAAAGTGTAGAGGGAGCTGGATTAACATTAGTAGAGTTACAGTCAGTAATACAGGGCTCTGGGAGTAGAGGGGTTACTGAGTGAGAGTGTAGAGGTAGCTGGATTAACATTAGTAGAATTACAGTCAGTAATACAGGACTCTGGGAGTAGAGGGGTTACTGAGTGAGAGTGTAGAGGGAGCTGGATTAACATTAGTAGAGTTACAGTCAGTAATACAGGGCTCTGGGAGTAGAGGGGTTACTGAGTGAAAGTGTAGAGGGAGCTGGATTAACATTAGTAGAGTTACAGTCAGTAATACAGGACTCTGGGAGTAGAGGAGTTACTGAGTGAAAGTGTAGAGGGAGCTGGATTAACATTAGTAGAGTTACAGTCAGTAATACAGGGCTCTGGGAGTAGAGGGGTTACTGAGTGAGAGTGTAGAGGGAGCTGGATAAACACCAGGAGAATGTCAGTGAACATTGGAGGGCTGGATCCAAAAGGCAGTGTCCCATCCGTGTCAGTCAAGAGCAGGAAGCAGCATCCAAGCAACTCATGGTAATCTTTATTATTTATATATTTATAGTTTCATACAATGTTGAATTTTAAATAAGAACGAGACTAGCATTGTGTTTGCAAAATGGGGCATTCACACTTGCCAGACGAGGTGCCCACACAGAAGTGGGAGGGGACTCTAGGGGGTTGAACAGATGCTCTCTGTCCTGGTGGAGCACCATGGCGAAGGCCTGGATCCATCCTCTCAGGCAGCCCTTGTTGACGTCACTATGCCTGTGAGGGAGATGATGTCCAGCCAATTGAATGGTGTGCAGTGCTCTGGGTCGGTGGGCTCATTGCTCCGGGGAGGGTTCAGACGCCATCTTGGTGCTCCTGTCCACTTTGCCATCCTCGTTGGCGTTTTCCTCACAGCCCGTGGTGTCTAGGTTTGAGCTGGTGATGGCTACCTCACGCTCGGTGATGCGCAGTTGTCCCTCCTTGTCCGGGTGACCCATGATGATTTTGATAAAACGCTGCAGTTCCTGGAGTTCATAGAAGCTCTCGAGAACCACCAGCAGAGCGACCAGTCCGATCACCAGGTAGCCTGCACGTGGGCAAAGGGAGGCAAGGTCACTCTGGTTAACCCTGCCCACTACCGTCTAAACAGGACAAGGCCAGCACGGGGTTAGATACAGAGGAAAGCTCTCTCTACACTGTCCCCCCATCAAACACTCTCCAGGACAGGGACAGCACAGGGTTAGATACAGAGGAAAGCTCCCTCTATACTGTCCCCCCATTAACCACTCCCCAGGACAGGGACTGCACAGGGTTAGAGACAGAGGAAAACTCCCTCTACACTGTCCCCCCATCAAACACTCCCCAGGACAGGGACAACACGGGGTTAGATACAGAGGAAAGCTCCCTCTACACTGTCCCCCCATCAAACACTCCCCAGGACAGGGACAGCACAGGGTTAGATACAGAGTAAAGCTCCCTCTACACTGTCCCCCATCAAACACTCCCAGGACAGGGACAGCACGGGGTTAGATACGGAGTAAAAGTCTGTTGGAATTAAAATCGGGCGTTCTTCCAAGGCCTGAGACAAAAATCCTCCCTCATTCAATGCCAAGGGAATGTGCGTCCTGGCATCTTGCTGTGCCCTGATAAAGTTGCTGCATCCACCTCAAGACAGAAACACACCCTGCCCCGAAACGGATCTCCCTTCACTTCACATCATTCCTTGCTCTTTCCCTTTGGATTGAACTCCCTGGCCTACGAACACTCCAACCCAACCCCCCCACCCAACCCCTCACCCAAGGGGAAAGAAGATCTCATTTTAAGCTCCTTCTGACTAATCCTGTTTGGAGGATGTTAATAAGCTTCCCTGTGAAAAGATTCAAAAACAAAAGGACTTCTGTCTGAGGGCGAGCCTTCAATTTGTAAAAAATGTAAAACTAAACCGAGACGTCATTTAGTGCAAACGGCTAGCAATTTATCACTGGTTTCTGTAAATAATTGGTCACTCAAACCCACTGCGCTCTTGGCCTGGGTAGCAGTGAAGACATTTTCACGTGCCATTGTCCCCTTTGGGGCTGTGGACAGAGGAGTGAAATCCCTGAGGAATATCCCAGAGGGTCGGAAAATAATAAACGTAACACCTTTATTTGAGTGAGGTGGGAGAGACTAAGCAGGAATCTTGCAGGGAAGTTTGTTATGAAGGAGGTTATAGCAGGAGCATTAGACGCAGGGTTAAAGTACATAGTGGAGTCAGTGGTCAGCACTGCTGCCTCACGGCACCAGGGGACCTGGATTTGATTCCAGCCTCGGGCGACTGTCTGTGTGGAGTTTGCACAGTATCCCCGTGTCTGCGCGGGTTTCCTCCGGGTGCCCCGGCTTCCTCCCACAGTCCAAGATGTACAGGTTAGGGTGGATTGGCCGTGCTAAATTGTCCCATAGTGCCCAGGGACAATTTAGCACGGCCGTGCTAAATTGTCCCATAGTGCCCAGGGATGTGCAGGTTAGGGTGGATTGGCCGTGCTAAATTGTCCCACAGTGCCCAGGGATGTACAGGTTAGGGTGGATTGGCCGTGCTAAATTGTCCCATAGTGCCCGGGGATGTGCAGGTTAGGGTGGATTGGCCGTGCTAAATTGTCGCATAGTGCCCAGGGATGTGCGGGTTAGGGTGGATTGGCCGTGCTAAATTGTCCCGTAGTGCCCAGGGATGTACAGGTTAGGGTGGATTGGCCGTGCTAAATTGTCCCATAATGTCCAGGGGTGTGCGGGTTAGGGTGGATTGGCCGTGCTAAATTGTCCCGTAGTGCCCAGGGATGTACAGGTTAGGGTGGATTGGCCGTGCTAAATTGTCCCATAGTGCCCAGGGATGTGCAGGTTAGGGTGGATTGGCCGTGCTAAATTGTCCCATAGTGCCCAGGGATGTGCGGGTTAGGGTGGATTGGCCGTGCTAAATTGTCCCATAGTGCCCAGGGATGTGCAGGTTAGGGTGGGTTAGTCATGGTATATGTGGTGTTATGGAGTTAGGGTAGGATGCTCTTCGGAGGGTTGGTGCAGACTCGATGGGCCGAACAGCCTGTGTCCACACTGCAGGGATTCTATGATTCTAAGTAACATTCACAGTCAATAGAGTGGAACAGGTAGATGTGGTGTACTTAGATTTCTATAAAAACATTTGGGTAAAAACAATGACTGCAGATGCTGGAAACCAGAATCTAGATTAGAGTGGTGCTGGAAAAGCACAGCAGGTCAGCCAGCATCTGAGGTGCAGGAAAATCGACGTTTCGGGCAAAAGCCCTTCATCAGGAATAGAGGTATTCCCGATGAAGGGCTTTTGCCCGAAAGGTCGATTTTCCTGCTCCTCAGATGCTGCCTGAACTGCTGTGCTTTTCCAGCACCACTCTAATCCATAAAAACATTTGTCCAAGCTGCCAAAAACCATAGTTGGTACACACCTTTGAAGCACATTGAGTTGTGGGGTAACTTGTTAGCATAGGAAAAGAACTGGCTACTGAACAGGGAGCAGACAATGAGATTTTTGGAGTGGATAATCTGTGGTGATCAATGTTTAGCTCCTCAACTACTTGTAATCTCTATCAATGACTCAGGTGCAATGGCTGAACGTATGGCGGTTAAATTTACTAACACCTTCAAGTTAGGTAGGAGAGGAAGTTATCGAGGTGAGGTAGATGGTCTGTAAGGGGACAGGTTGAGTGAGTAGGCACATTCTGCCAGATTGTGTGAATTCATCCACTTTGACAGCAAGTCTGTTTTATAAATAGAAATCTTCCAGCATCAGAAGTTTAGCCTCTCAAGATTACCTTCAATCACACCGGACTCAAAACATTAACTATTTCCCGCTCTCTACTGATGCTGCCAGACCTGCTGAGTTCCTCTGGTATTTTCTGGGTTTATTTCAGAGATTTAGCGCGTGGGTGAGCTTCGCAGTGGGGATTTTGTCAATCGCGTAAGCTGAGAAAGGGAGGAGTAAAGTGTGGATTATGTTAGGTCAAGTCACCATAGTCCCACTCTCTCATTAGAGAGAGAGACAGACAGAGACAAAGCTGGAGGTGAGGTTAATCTGAGGGTCACCTCTTAAGGTGAAAGGGGAAAGATTCCAAAGGGAACTAAGGGGCAACTTTTTCACCCAGAGGGTGGTGCGTGTATGGATTGAGCTGCCAGAGGAAGTGGTGGAGGCTGGTACAATGACAACATTTAAAAGGGTATATGAATAGGAAGAATTTAGAGGAATATGAGCCAAATCAGACTAGATTCGGTTAGGATATCTGGTCGGCATGGACGAGTTGGATTGAAGGGTCTGTTTCTGTGCTGTCCATCTCTGTGACTCCGGTGAGGGGTAAGGTACCTTTGGTCAGTACAGGAACTGAACCCGCGTTGTTGTTGTCATTGTGCATTGCAGGCTGACCATCCAGCCAACTGAGCTAACTGACCCTGAGCTGTACTACTGACTGAGGAGCCCAGTTATCTGCCTTGTCTGTTCACTCTCTCTTAAGTTAATGATTTCAACTGGTCCCCATCTCACCAAGTGTCATCACAGGCCACCTTCAGAACATTTGGAGGTGGCACCCATACCCAGGTCACATCACAACGGGACACTGTCAGCGAGACCTTCAGTGGAATTAAACTTTGGGTCACTCCTGAACACAAGATGATAAGACCGCTCACAGGAGAGGGTAGTGACAAAGCCACAAGGTTGAAAGAGAGAGGCACGCATTGATGTAGCACCTTTCGCAAAGCCAGGACACCTCAAAATGCTTTAAAGCCAAGCTGAGAAACGTAGTCCTGACGAGAAATGACCATTCAGCCCATCAAGCCCGCTTCCTCATGCAACATAATCATGGCTGATCCTCCAGCAGAACACCAAACCTCTGCCCTCTCCCTAAATCCCATGACCCCCTTACCTTCTGGGAACCGATCTAATTCTTCCCGAAAATATATTCAGCGACTTGGCCTCCACAGTCTTCTGTGGTAGAGAGTTCCACACGGGTGGCCACCCTGAGGGAAGGAATTTTCCTTCATCTCAGTCCCAAACTGAGTTTGTCACCGCTTGTTCGAGAATTCCCCACGGAGGACGTGCAATCCTTGCATTCCGTCTGTCCAGCACTGGTGGAACTTTAAACGTTTCTCGTCCTTCTTCAGCCTCAGTGAGTCCGGGCCCGGTTGAACCGATTGACCCTCGTGAGACAAACCAGTCTGCTTCTCTCTCCATGGCAAGTAACGACTTCCTGAGGTAAGGCAGTCAAAGCTATGCACAATACTCCAGAGGTGTGATACAGCCACAGAAATACTTCCTTGCTCCTCTACTCAAATTTTCCAGCAAGGAAGACCGACGTACTTTTTTAAAAAATTCATGCGGGATGAGGGCATCACTGGCCAGGCCCAGCATTTATTGCCCGTTCCTAATCGCCCAGGAGGTAGTTAAGTGTCAACCATGTTGCTGTGGGTCTGGACTCACACTGACGTCAGACCAGCTAAGGATGGTAGTTTCCTTCCCTGAAGGACATTAGTGAAGCAGATGGGTTTTCCCAACAGTGAATTCCTGACTCCAGATTCTTGTTGAATTCACATTTCCAGCACAGTTGGGATTCAAACCCGGAAACATCACCTGGGTCAACAGTCCAGTGATAATACCACGAGGCCATTCCCCCCCTCTTGGCCTTCCTCGCTGCTTGTTTTCACAGACTGCTTGGGGACCCTTTGCACATCCACTTTGCCAATCTATCACCGACTAAAACGACGCTCAGCCAACCGGTTTTACCTACTGACTTTCCCATTTATCCACAATCTGCCACTCACCTCGTGTCAATTCCACCTAAGCTGAGCCCCTCGACATTAAACTCCCACACCCCCCGTTCTAGCGAGCTCACAGCCTCCCCCTTCAGGATTCGAACCTGCGTCCTCAGCACCTCATTGTCGGCCAGTTGGAGATGTTCCCTGGCCTGCTGAGGAGTCCGCTTGGGCGTGCTGGTGGGTGTGCGGGAAGCCAGCTTACACACAAGAGGATTCCCACAACAAATTTGTTCTGTAGTTAGTGAGGTTAGTGGAGGGACCATCAGTGACACCGGGGTGAGTGCTTATGGCAAAGAGCCGCCCACAGGATCCTTCCATGCACACCCACCCCACGGCAGGAAGACGGGACCCTCAGTTTGACGTCTCACCTGAAAGGGGAGACATCGGACAGGCTTGGACCCCCCCCCCCCACCTCCCCCACCTTTCCAAAGGTGAGGTGTGAAGCTCTGAGGACTGAGCCACAGTGAATCTTCTGACAGGGAGCACCCACCACCCCCTCCGAGAGCCCCCTACCCAAGCCAAGCAACTACACTGAGGGCAGGAGTTGGGAGGTTAAAACAAGGACTGCGGGTGCTGGAAACCTGAGTCTAGATCAAAGTGGTGCTGGAAAAGCACAGCAGGTCAGGCAGCATCCGAGGAGCAGGAGAATTGACGTTTCGGGCAAAAGCCCTTCATCAGGAATTGGGAGGCCATGTTGCCACTATACAGGACATTGGTTGGACCATTATTGGAACATTGCGTGCAATTCTGGTCTCCTTCCTAACGGAAGGACATTGTGACACTTGAAAGGATTTACAAGGATGTTGCCAGGGTTGGAGGGTCTGAGCGACAGGGAGAGGCTGAACAGGCTGGGGCTGTTTTCCCTGGAGCGTCGGAGGCTGAGGGGTGACATTACAGAGGTTTACAAAGTCATGAGGGGGCATGGATAGGATAAATAGACAAGGTCTTTTCCCTGGGTCGGGGAGTCCAGAACTAGAGGGCGTAGGTTTAGGGTGAGAGGGGAAAGGTGTAAAAGAGACCTAAGGGGCAACTTTTTCACGCAGAGGGTGGTGCGTGTATGGAATGAGCTGCCAGAGGAGGCTGGTACAATGACAACATTAAAAAGGCATCTGGATGGGTATATGAATAGGAAGGGTTTGGAGGGATATGGGCCAAAGGCTGGCAAATGGGACTAGATTAGGTTAGGATTTTGGGTTGGCATGGACGGGATGGACCGAAGGGGCTGTCTCTGTGCTGTACGTCTCCATGACTCACATGCGATGCCGACCTTGTAGAGGTTCCGAAGGCTGGGGTAACGGGAATTGCCAGGAACATAATCCCCCAGGCCGATGGTGCTGAGGGAGATGAAGCAGAAGTAGAGAGACGAGACGTAATCCCAGTCCTCCTCCAAAGCCGTGAACGCTGCCGCCGGGATCAGGAAGAAGCAACCAGCCACCACGCTGCCAATTACCAGGGCATGGATCCGGGCCACCACTGGCATGGCCAGGCGCCAGTGGGTGTGGATGTACGTGATGGGCACCCAGTGCACGTAGAACATGAGGTGCTGCACCACGCTGGTGAGCAGGAGAAGGGTGATGGGAATCCCCAACACTGAGTACAGTATACAGAAGGCTTTGCCTCCACTGGTGAAGGGAACACTGTGCCCGTAACCTGGAGACAAGTGAGAGAAATAATAGGTTAGGAAGGATTTGCCAACGCCACCCCTTTCACAGAGACCCCGACAAGAGACACGCTGGGCCATGAACCCCACTCTGCAGTTCTATCTCCATCACTCTGAACATATTCCCAATTCGTCTAACGCTGCAAATCTGCCCCTGAATCAGCCCTCAGCAGAACCCCAGAGCAGAAATGATGTACAGCACAGAAACAGTCATGAGCTGAAAATGTGTTGCTGGAAAAGCGCAGCAGGTCAGGCAGCATCCAAGGAGCAGGAGAATCCTGAAGAAGGGCTCATGCCCGAAACGTCGATCCCTCCTGCTCCTTGGATGCTGCCTGACCTGCTGCGCTTTTCCAGCAACACATTTTTCAGCTCTGATCTCCAGCATCTGCAGTCCTCACTTTCTCACAGAAACAGTCATGCCAGCCTCTGCCCATCTCCAATAAGAGACCAATTTGCCACCGGCCCCTAACATTCAATGGCGTTACCCATTACTGAATCCCCCCCCCCTCCACTCTTCGGGATCATCAGAAACTCAACATTGACCAGACACTGGCTACAAGAGCGACTCAGAAGCTAGGAATCCTGCAGTGAATGACTCACCCCCTGACTCCCCGAAGCCTGTCCCTCCCATCAACAAGGTAGGAGTCAAGAGTGTGATGGAATCTTCTGCACTTGCCCCTGGATGGGGGGGTGGGGCATCTCCATCAACACTCGAGAAGCTCAACACCACCCAGGCGCAAAGCAACCCTCGCATCCACAAGTCTCCATTCCCCCTGCCACTGACGCTCAGTAGCAGCAGTGTGTGCCATCCACAAGATGGACTGCAGAAATTTGCCATATGTCTTGAGATGTTTCAAATCCACGACCACTTCCATCTGGAAGGACAAGGGCAGCAGATACTTAGGAACGCCACCCCCCCCCCCATCAATCCCCCCTCTGAGCCACTCATCATACAGATTTGGAAATATATCGGTTGTTCCTTCACTGGGTCAAAATGCTGGAGTTCCCTCCTTAATGGTATTGTGGGTGTCCCTACAGTACATGGACTGCAGTTGTTCAAGAAAGCAGCTCAACATCACCTTCTCTAGGCAACATGGGATTGGTAATAAATGCTGGTGCAGTCAGCCAAATCCCTCAAGAGAATTTCAAAAAGAATAGTCAATTCAGCCCTGCCCCTCGTGATTTTATAAACCTCTGTAAGGTCACCCCTCAGCCTCCGACGCTCCAGGGAAAACAGCCCCAGCCTGTTCAGCCTCTCCCTGTAGCTCATTCCCTCCAACCCTGGCTACATCCTTGCAAATCTTTTCTGCACCCTTTCGAGTTTCAATCTTTCCTATAGCAGAGAGATCAGAATTGAATGCAGTATTCCAAAAGTGACCAAGCCAATGTCCTGTACAGCCGCAACATGACTTCCCAACTCCCTGCACTCAATGCAATGAATAATAACAGCAAACATACCAGGAGTGAGGGACAGTCGGGAGAGAGGAGGGGAGGGAGACAGAGGACAGAGAGTAGTGAGAGAGGGGTGAGAGAGAATAGGGTGGGCGGAGAGATAGTGGTGTGGGAGAGAGGGAAAGATGGATGAGAGAGAGGAGAGATAGTGTGGTGGAGAGAGAGGGAAAGATGGATGAGAGAGAGGAGAGATAGTGTGGTGGAGAGAGAGGGAAAGATGGATGAGAGAGAGGAGAGATAGTGTGGTGGAGAGAGAGGGAAAGATGGATGAGAGAGAGGAGAGATAGTGTGGTGGAGAGAGAGGGAAAGATGGATGAGAGAGAGGAGAGATAGTGTGGTGGAGAGAGAGGGAAAGGTGGATGAGAGAGAGAGAAGGGAGTAATAGTGGGATGGAGAGAGGGAGAGACAGATGGATGAGAGAAATAAGGGAGAGATAGTGGGGTGGAGAGGCAGGGAGAGACAGATGGATGAGAGAGATAAGGGAGAGATGGTGGGTTGGGAGAGGCAGGGAGAGACAGATGGATGAGAGAGATAAGGGAGAGATAGTGGGGTGGGAGAGAGAAGGAGAGACAGATGGATGAGAGATATAAGGGAGAGATAGTGGGGTGGGAGAGAGAGGGAGAGACAGATGGATGAGAGAGATAAGGGAGAGATAGTGAGGTGGGAGAGAGAGGAATGGACAGATGGATCAGAGAGATAAGGGAGAGATAGTGGGGTGGGAGAGAGAGGGAGAGACAGATGGATGAGAGAGATAAGGGAGAGATAGTGAGGTGGGAGAGAGAGGAATGGACAGATGGATCAGAGAGATAAGGGAGAGATAGTGGGGTGGGAGAGAGGTGCTTTTGGGTGGAGTGACAGAGAGGAATGAGAAAGAGGGGTGAGGGAAGAGATGAGAGGTACAGCAGGCCAGGATAGAGGGTGTGAAGGTGAGGGATGGGAGAGGAGGAGGAGATGAACAGTGAGAGGACTGAGAGAGAGAGAGAGAGAGAGAGAGAGAGGGTTATTCTTTACCAATGGTGGTGAGCACAGTACTGACGAAGAAGAGTGATGAGGCCAAGTCCCAGTTGTGGTCATCCGAAGCATTTCTCAAGGCCGAGACACCGTAGTTGCTGGCAGTGATCACCCTGTGCAGAAGAGCGTCCAACTCTGGCTCTGGGATGCAGCCATGCTGCTGTAAGAACGTGGACTTCATCTCGACCAACTCCTTCCTCATCTGCACCTCCCAAGGCTGCTCAACAGCAGAGAAGACCACCGTGCCGAAGAGCACGTAGACCAGGAAGCAGAGAGTTAGCTTCAGGAAATAGCAGGCCTTGAGGTCACAGTGTGGACGGTGCTCTGCCATGGCTCAGTGGGCACACCAGCTCCCAGTGGGCCACCAGCTTTCCACCTGGGTCTTCAGGACATTGGAGCGAGCTGGGCACAAGGAGCTGGGTTGCAGAATGAGCTCCATCTCCCCTTGGGAGAGGTTAATAACAAACAAAACAAAAACTTCTGTCACAACTTTGGGGAAGGAAATTTCTTGCTGTTTCCAAAATACGTTTGGTTCTCTCCCTCTGTCTCAATCTAACTCTTAGTGTCCCTCAGGGATGTCACAAAGGGATGAGGTCAAAAACATCCATTGTCCCCTGCCCTGGGGTCTCTCTCTCTACCCCCAACTCTGAGGTCTCTCTCTGTCTAGCCCTAGGCTCTCTCTCTCTCTCTATCTCTCTCTCTCTTTCTATCCCCAGGCCTTGGGTCTCTCTCCCCCTAGCCCTGGGGTCTTGCTCTCTCCCTCTCTCTCTCTCTCTCTCTACTCCCAGCCCTGGGATCTCTCTCTTTCTCTTTCCCCAGCCCTGGACACCCCACCTGAACCCAACCCTGGCCTAGATGTCTCTATCTCTTTCTCTCTCTCTCTCTTCCCCCAACCCTTGGTCTCTCTCTCTCTACCCCTCCCCTCCCCACCCCCACCCCAGCCCTGAGGTCTCTCTCTCTCTCTCTCTCTTCCCCCAGCCCCCTGGGGTCTCTCTCTCTCTCTCCCCAACTCCAGCCCCAGGCTTCAGTTCTCCGGCTCTGGAAGCAACATCTAAAAGTTGCTAATTTTCCCAGAGTCAGTGAAATCATGCATCCGACAAGCACCCAGAGAGATTAAAATACAAAATCAATTAATAGAGTTTCTCGGTTCCTCCCTTGCTCCTAATCTTAATTCTGGATTCGGAGGGGACCATTCAGCCTGTTAGTCCTGTTATCTTTTTCTTCTGGTTTACTTTATGTCTGTACCACATCATACCTGTGCAGGAAAGAGAAGGCTATTCAGCACCCCCACCCCAAATTACCCCCATTCAATGAGTTAGAGGCCAATCTGTGAGCTCAACACCATGTGAATCGACTGATCTGAGCCCCGGACATACCCAATGGCTGAGTTATCACAGACCTTTTCCCCACCTCATTGTTGGAAATAACTATCTGGTCCATCTAGACAGGGAAACTGCCTGATGCGACTTTTGACCCCATCGAAGTGACAAATGAGGATTGGGTGAATATGTTGGTTCATACTCACTGGAGTCAGAGAGACGTACACCACAGAGACAGATCCTTTGGTCCAACTCGTCCATGCTGACCAGATATCCGAAATTAATCCAGTCCCATTTGGCCCACATCCCTCCAAACTCTTCCTATTTGAGTACCCTTTTAAATGCCTTTTAAATGTTGCCAATGTACCAGCCTCCACCACTTCCTCTGGCAGCTCGTTCCACACACACACCACCCTCTGTTTGAAAATGTTGCCCGTTAGGTGCCTTTAAATTTGTCCCCTCTCACCTTAAACCCGTGCCCCCTAGCCTGGGGAAAAGACCTTGTCTATTTACCCTATCCATGCCCCTCATGATTTTATAAACCTTTATGAGGTCACCCCTCAGCCTCTGACGCTCCAGGGAAAACAGCCCCAGCCTGTTCAGCCTCTCCCTATAGCTCAAACCCTCTAACCCTGGCAACCTAAATCTTTTCTGAACCCTTTAGAGTTTCACAACATCCTTCCTATAGCTGGGAGACCAGAGTTGAATGCAGTATTCCATTAAGTATATATACTGTTAAATGCCTTAATTTGTCTTTCCAAACTGCAGCGCCTCACATTTATCTAAATTAAACTCCATCTGCCACAGTTCAGAAGAATGACCTTATTGAAATGGAGAAGATTTTTTTGCGGGACTTTGACAGGGTAGGTGTGGAGAGGGGCTGTTTCCTGTTGTGGGACATGTGCAGGAGCAGAGGGCCTCACATGGTTAGGGCAGAGATGAGGGGCTTTTTTTTCTCTCAGAAGGGGTGTGAATCTGTGGAATTCTTTGCCGTAGAGGTTTGTAGTGGTTGGGTCATTAAATAGATCTTAGGCTGAGGTATAGAATTTTTTTTATTCCGGAAGGGAGTCAAGGGAAAAGACAGGAGAGTGGAGTTGAAGATTCGCAGGTTAGCCGGGATGGTGGAGAACAGGCCTGAAGGCCTAATTCTGCACCCACATAATACAATTGAGCATTTGCACTCCTAATGACTTGCCATGTCCGACTCCCGCCCAGCATATCGGAGATGTTAAGGGGTGGGTTCGTGCACTGGAATGCACTTGACCAGGGCAGGACAAACAACCAAGCCGGAGGTCTCCCTCTTGGTCAGACAGACCCCATCTCCCTGGACGGTGTGGGATGGGGCAGTCCAAACACCAATGGCTCCTGGGGAGCAGGAGATGCAGGCTGTCACCTCTTGAACAGGCCCAGCATTCCACCGGGTCCATGTTGTCGTCAGGGCCTCCAGGGTGGGGTCGGTAACCCAGACCAGAGCGTGTGCCTCCCAAAGCAATCCGCGAGATACTGGCAGCTGCTTACCTCCAGTTCCCCCTTTGACGATGGATTTCTTTTCTCCAGGCGACTCCACAGCTCTCATAAAACCCACACCAGGCCTAAGATGCGAGAAGCACAACCGAGAGGGAGTCCAATCAGGAATTTGAATTGGGAATGGTGAAGGAGCACCGTGCTGTCAGAGGATCAGCGCTGAGGGAGCGGGCACTGTCGGAGGGTCAGTGCTGAGGGAGCGGGCTCTGTTGGAGGGTCAGCGCTGAGGGAGTGCCGCACTGTCGGAGGGTCAGTGCTGAGGGAGGGGGCACTATCGGAGGGTCAGCACCGAGGGAGCAGCCACTGCCGAAGGGTTAGCGCTGAGGGAGTGGGCACTATCGGAGGGTCAGTGCTGAGGGAGCGGGCACTGTCGGAGGGTCAGTGCTGAGTGAGCGGGCACTATCAGAGGGTCAGTGCTGAGGGAGCGGGCACTGTTGGAGGATCAGTACTGAGGGAATGAGCACTGTCGGAGGGTCAGTGCTGAGAGAGTGGGCACCGCCGGAGGGTCACTGCTGATGGAGTGGGCACTATCAGAGGGTCAGCGCTGAGGGAGCAGGCACTGCCGAAGGGTCAGCGCTGAGGGAGTGGGCACTATCAGAAGGTCAGTGCTGAGGAAGCGGGCACTATCAGAGGGTCAGTGCTGGGGGAGTGGGCACTGTCAGAGGGTCAGTGCTGAAGGAGTGGGCACTATTGGAGGGTCAATGCTGAGAGAGTGGGCACTATTGGAGGGTCAATGCTGAGAGAGTGGGCACTATTGGAGGGTCAGTGCTGAGGGAGTGGGCACTATTGGAGGGTCAGTGCTGAGGGAGTGGGCACTGTCGGAGGGTCAGTGCTGAGGGAGTGGGCACTGTCGGAGGGTCAGTGCTGAGGAAGTGGGCACTATCGGAGGGTCAGAGCTGAGGGAGTGGGCACTATCGGAGGGTCAGAGCTGAGGGAGTGGGCACTATTGGAGGGTCAGTGCTGAGGGAGTGCTGCACGGTCGGAGGGTCAATGCTGAGGGAGTGGGCACTATTGGAGGGTCAGAGCTGAGGGAGTGGGCACTATTGGAGGGTCAGTGCGGAGGGAGTGCTGCACAGTCGGAGGGTCAGTACTGGGGGAGCACCGAGCTGTTGGAAGATCAGTGCTTCAAGAGCACCAATCCTGAAAGAACACACTATTAGCTTTTAACTCATACAGTGATTAGCACTGCTGCCACACAGTGCCAGAGACCAGGGTTCGATTCCAGCCTCAGGCAACCTTGTGTGTGGAGTTTGCACATTCTCCCCATGTCTATGTGGATTTCCTCTGGGTGCTCCAGTTTCCTCCCGCAGTCTAAAGATGTGCAGGTTGGGATGGTTTAGCCGTGCTAAATTGTCCCATAGTGCCCAGGGATGTGCAGGTTAGGGTGGATTGGCCGTGTTAAATTGTCCCATAGTGCCCAGGGATGTGCAGGTTAGGGTGGATTGGCCGTGCTAAATTGTCCCATAGTGCCCTGAGGGAGAGAGGGGACTGAGAGACACCAGTCAGTGTACAGATATCTCCCTGAGCGAGAGAGGGGACTGAGAGACACCAGTCAATGTACAGATATCTCCCTGAGCGAGAGAGGGGACTGAGAGACACCAGTCAATGTACAGATATCTCCCTGAGGGAGAGAGGGGACTGAGAGACACCAGTCAGTGTACAGAAATCTCCCTGAGAGAGAGAGGGGATTGAGAGCCACCAGTCAGTGTACAGATATCTCCCTGAGGGAGAGAGGGGACAGAGACACCAGTCAGTGTACAGATATCTCCCTGAGGGAGAGAGGAGACTGAGAGCCACCAGTCAGTGTACAGATATCTCCCTGAGGGAGAAAGGGGACTGAGAGACACCAGTCAGTTTACAGATATCTCCCTGAGGGAGAGAGGGGACTGAGAGACACCAGTCAGTGTACAGAAATCTCCCTGAGAGAGAGAGAGGGGACTGAGAGCCACCAGTCAGTGTATAGATATCTCCCTGAAGGAGAGAGAGGACTGAGAGACACCAGTCAGTATACAGATATCACCCTGAGAGAGAGAGGGGACTGAGAGCCACCAGTCAGTGTACAGATATCTCCCTGAGGGAGAGAGGGGACTGAGAGACACCAGTCAGTGTACAGATATCTCCCTGAGGGAGAGAGGGGATTGAGAGCCACCAGTCAGTGTACAGATATCTCCCTGAGGGAGAGAGGGGACAGAGACACCAGTCAGTGTACAGATATCTCCCTGAGGGAGAGAGGGGACTGAGAGACACCAGTCAGTGTACAGATATCTCCCTGAGGGAGAGAGGGGACTGAGAGACACTAGTCAGTGTACAGATATCTCCCTGAGGGAGAGAGAGGACTGAGAAACACCAGACAGTGTACAGATATCTCCCTGAGAGAGAGGGGGCTGAGAGACACCAGTCAGTGTACAGATATCTCCCTGAGGGAGAGAGAGGACTGAGAAACACCAGACAGTGTACAGATATCTCCCTGAGAGAGAGGCGGCTGAGAGACACCAGTCAGTGTACAGATATCTCCCTGAGGGAGAGAGGGGACTGAGAGACACCAGTCAGTGTACAGAAATCTCCCTGAGGGAGAGAGGGGACTGAGAGACACCAGGCAGTGTACAGATATCTCCCTGAGGGAGATAGGGGACTGAGAGACACCAGTCAGTGTACAGAAATCTCCCTGAGGGAGAGAGGGGACTGAGAGACACCAGGCAGTGTACAGATATCTCCCTGAGGGAGATAGGGGACTGAGAGACACCAGGCAGTGTACAGATATCTCCCTGAGGGAGAGAGGGGACTGAGAGACACCAGGCAGTGTACAGATATCTCCCTGAGGGAGAGAGGGGACTGAGAGCCACCAGTCAGTGTACAGATATCTCCCTGAGGGAGATAGGGGACTGAGAGACACCAGGCAGTGTACAGGTATCTCCCTGAGAGAGAGAGGGGGGACTGGGAGACACCAGGCAGTGTACAGATATCTCCCTGAGGGAGAGAGGGGGGACTGGGAGACACCAGGCAGTGTACAGATATCTCTCTGAGGGAGAGAGGAGACTGGGAGACACCAGTCAGTGTACAGATATCTCTCTGAGGGAGAGAGGAGACTGGGAGACACCAGTCAGTGTACAGATATCTCTCTGAGGGAGAGAGGGGACTGAGAGACACCAGTCAGTGTACAGAGAGAGAGTGGGGTCTAAGATGAGCTGTCAATACCTTACTCGTAACCCCTCCCCCAGTGAGACGAGCTTGCAATCCAAGATGACAGACATGTGATGAGATATTGAAAGATTTTATTTAATAATAAATTTTAAATCCTCTTTAATAAACTTACTTTTCTCTAAAAAAAATAATGAAAATGCTCAGGCAGGACCGGCTCCGAGAGCTCACATGCACCAATCGGGTTCAACCATGACCGTGTAGGTAACCGAGAGTGGCACTGAGACACGGTGGTTACCAAGTGTGGCACCACAGCCTGGTGGTTTACCGAGAGTGGCACCGGGGCCCAGCGGTGACCGAGAATGTCACCAGGGTACGATGGTTACCAAGTGTGACCACTGGGGCCCTGCGGTAACCGAGAGTGGGACCAGCGCCTAGTGGTTACCGAGTATGACTACTGGGACCTTGCGGTAACCGAGAGTGGGAACAGTGCCTAGTGGTTACCGAGTGTGACTACTGGGACCTTGCGGTAACCGAGAGTGGGACCAGGGCCCGGTGGTTACCAAGAGTTGCACCGGGGCCTGGTGGTAACGGAGAGTGGCACCGGGGCCTGGTGGTTACCGAGTGGCACTGGGATGTGGTGGTAACTGAGAGTGGCACCGGGGCCTGGTGGTAACCGAGTGGCACTGGGACGTGGTGGTAACTGAGAGTGGCACTGGGGCCTGGTGGTTACCAAGTATGGCACTGGGGCCTGGTGGTTACCGAGAGTGGCACTGGGACCTGGCATTAACCGAGAGTGGCACTGGGGCCTGGCGGTAACCGAGGAGTCTGACCAACATGCCCGCCCAACAGTTATCACACTTCAGAAAACGTCACGGAGACACCCTGAGGAAGGACCCCTCACCGAGCGGTATCTTCAGCAGGATCCCACCCTGTCCCGTCAGATCAACCCTCCACCGCTGTCACCCCTCCCCTCTCCCCCATCTCCAAAAGAAAACACAGAACCTCTGACCGGCCGATGAGAGAGGGATGGGCGGAGGTCGGCCCAGGATTCCGGGGGACAGAAACCCAATACTCCGGGACATTAAATGGTAGGTGTGGAGGGAGTGGGGCCTAGCGCATGATTGTAAAGTAATCATGAGATTTATTTTGTTTTGTCTTGTTCTCTCACACAAAATGGCTGCTCGGCCCAGTGGAGGGAGGCAGAGGCTGTACTGGAAGACCCCCTGTGGGTCAGTCCTTCAAGAGAACAGATTCAGTAACCAAGTTACCCCACCACCAATCCCTCTCCACCCTGGTTCCTGCTTTGCCACCCCTCTCCCCCACCACACACACCCCCGTCGCCAGACCTAGCTCAGCGGGGTGGCCACTTTGCTCCATATCTCTGTGTCCAAGTCGATCAGGCTCTCGGCCTGGGCTGGAGCGGAGGCCTGGGGCCTGCCCGAGGAGGCCCAGGGGCTCAGTGCGGAGAGCGGGCAGCTCGAGAAACCAGCTCTCTCCGCTGCGGCGCTGAAGGGGTCAGAGGCAGGCGACGGGAACGGGCAGTGGCTGGGGGTCGCCACAGCGACGGCGAAGGGGTTGTAAGGCCCCGGGGGGCAAAGCCGTGGAGACGGGGCCGGGGCCGGGTGGGCGAACGGGTTGGTCAGGCGGGGGGTTGCCAGGGGTGGCTGGAACGGGTCAGGGATCGCCTTCGCTGCCGCCGCCTCAGGCTCAGGAGGGAGGCCGCTCGCCGTCCGGTCTGGCTCGCATGAACCGGCCGACACAAAGCTCCAGGGGTCGATCCTGGCCCGGGCTCGGGATGGCCTCGGCCGGGGCAAGGCGCTGGTCTTGGTGTGTTCGGCCCGCGGCCAAGGCTTCCGATGGGGATGATCTGAGGGAAAGCCGACACTTTCCTGGTTCACCACAGGGGCGCAGGTGAATGCATTTCCTGAAAAAGGAACCGAGAGAGAGAGCGAGAGATGTTAGGAATCAGGGAACCGGAGGCCTGTCCAGTACCTCTCCTCCCCGCCCCTGACACCGCGAGGCCTGCTCCTCGGCTTCAGCCTCCCAGCCTGACGCCCGACCCACTCAAGGCCCTCAGTTTTGAAGGCACTCAGCGACCCCGAGCCACCCACTCCTCTCTCTGGGACAGGGAATTCCAAACATTCCCAGGCCTCAATTCCTCCCCACCCCACTCCAAGGCCTCATTCCTCCTCATCCCACTCCCAGACCCCTCAGGTGAACCAATTCCTCCCAGGCCTCAACTTCCTCCTCAACCCACTCCCAACGTGGCTGACTCCTCATTCTGAGACTGTTTCCCACTCACTTCCCTCCCTCTCCAGCCCACACTGCTGGCTCCGGGAACTCCAGCCCAGGGTTTAGGGGTGGCCTCGCAGTGTCCGCCCTCATAGGGCTTCGACCGGATTGGCTCTCCTTCCTGTAAACCCGCACCCTCATTAGGGAGCAGACCCTCCCATTGAAAAGCGTGGGTAATGGACTGGGTGCCTTTAGCTACTCCCTCACCTTTGGTCTTGGCGCAGCAGCCCTCGGTAGCCTGTCCCACGTCCCCGTGTTTCCTCTCTCGTCGGGGGGTGACAGGGGGTCCCGGCAGCAGCTCTCCAGCACCCCCTGGGGTGACACGGGGGAGTGTCTCAGCAGGGTTCCCGGTAGTGGGGGTCGGCAGGGGGACGGGGAAGCAGATGAGGTCCCCGGCCTGGTCTCCGCTGCGGTCGTCATCATTGTCCTTGCGCGCCTTCTTGCGGTGCGTGACCTGCGGCGAGCTCTGGGCGCTGCGGCCACCGGCCGGCCTCTCAGCTTCCGGCAGACGCAACCTCTCCAGGTCCCGGCCCAGTGCCACCGAGGCCAGCATGGCAGCGCTGCCCACCAGCGCCCGGCACGTGCTCTTCAGCCCCCGCCGCCATTGCCCGGGCTCCACCACATCGTCAGTACCGGCCTCCCTGCTCCCGTCGTCTCCAGCCTGAGGTAGGTTTTCGGCAGAGCTGGCGTCGGTGGCCAGCAGGTCCCCATTCCTGGCGTGGTCCCCTGCGGTTTCACCAAGGGGAGAGGACATCAATGCCAGCTTTACCAAAGAACGGAAGGGGATGGGCTCAAAGTAGGGGGTAGGTACTCCTGCCCTCACGTGAGAATCACCTGGAGGAGGGATTCAAAGGCTGAGGCTCCCTGCAGTGCGGAAGCGGGCTATTCGGCCCATCAAGGCTACACCAATCCTCCAGAGAGCATCCCACCCAGACCCACCCCATCCCTGGGACCCTGCCTTTCCCATGGTTAACCGCCTAAACCTGCACATCCCTGAACACAACAGGGCAATTTCCTATGGCCAATCCACCCTAACCTGCACATCCCTGGGCACTATGGGGCAATTTAGCACGGCCAATCCACCCTAACCTGCACATCCCTGGGCACTATGGGACAATTTAGCACGGCCAATCCACCCTAACCTGCACATCCCTGGGCACTATGGGACAATTTAGCACGGCCAATCCACCCTAACCTACACATCCCTGGGCACTATGGGACAATTTAGCACGGCCAATCCACCCGAACCTGCACATCCCTGGGCACTATGGGACAATTTAGCACGGCCAATCCACCCTAACCTGCACATCCCTGGGCACTATGGGACAATTTAGCACGGCCAATCCACCCTAACCTGCACATCCCTGGGCACTATGGGACAATTTAGCACGGCCAATCCACCCTAACCTACACATCCCTGGGCACTATGGGGCAATTTAGCACGGCCAATCCACCCTAACCTGCACATCCCTGGGCACTATGGGGCAATTTAGCACGGCCAATCCACCCTAACCTGCACATCCCTGGGCACTATGGGACAATTTAGCATGGCCAATTCACCCTGACCTGCACACCTTTGGACTGTGAGAGGAAACCGGAGCACCTGGAGGAAACCCACGCAGACACGGGGAGAATGTGCAAACTTCACACAGACAGTCGCCCGAGGGTGGGATCGATCCCGGGTCCCTGACGCTGTTAGGCAGCAGTGCTAACCACTGAGCTACCTTATCTCCCCTCATTTAGGCCAAGTTCAGGGAAACCACATTCGTGTCATTTGGTGTTTATTTATCAGCACAGACGTAGCAGGCCGCAGGGACTGTTTCTGCTCTTTCAAACTGAGAGTAAAACTCCATCAACATTATCTCCATCAAACACTCCGAGGATAGGGGCAGTGTAGGGTTAGATACAGAGTAAAGCTCCCTTGACACTGTCTGCATCACAGTTCCAGGACAGGGACAGCACTGGGTTAGATACAGAGTAAAGCTCCCTCTATTCTTGTGAAGAGAAAGTTTAAAAAAAACGAAACAGTCCCTATTGGGACACTGTATGATATAACATAAATCAGCTGTCGAACAGAAACTTGTGCAAAGAAACGAAAACTTGCTAAATTAAAGCAGTATTGGCCATGCTGATGTTGGATTCCAGCCCCCTGTGTTTCTAGAGGTTTGGACTGTTCCTGTGTGCACTGCACACTACCGAGTGCAGACCTAACCGTGTGAGAGAGAGAGAGAGAGAGAAAGAGACAGACACTCAGGTACAATGACTCCATCTGGGACCCAATGCTGCAGCCTGTTTCTCTGCTGTCAGTCACTATGACTGAAGGTTGACCCAAACAACAAAACATTAACCCCTCTCACGTTTAATATCAACACACCACTGACTTCTCATAGTGTCATAGAGATGTATAGCACGGAAACAGACCCTTCGGTCCAACCCGCCCCTGCCGACCAGATATCCCAACCCAATCTAGTCCCACCTGCCAGCACCCAGTCCATATCCCTCTAAATCCTTCCTATTCATATACCCAACCAGATGCCTTTTAAATTTTACCAGCCTCCACCACTTCCTCTGGCAGCCCATTCCATACACACACCACCCTCTGCGTGAAACAATTGCCCCTTAGGTCTCTTTTATATCTTTCCCCTCTCACCCTAAACATATGCCCTCTGGTTCTGGACTCCCCGATCCTGGGGAAAAAAACCGTGTCTATTCACCCTATCCTTGCCCCTCATAATTTTATAAACTTCTATAAAGCCAGCCCTCAGTCTCCGACGCTCCAGGAAAAGCAGCCCCAGCCTGTTCAGCCTCTCCCTGTAGCTCAAACTCTCCAATCCCAGCAACATCCTTGCAAATCATTTCTGAACCCTTTCAAGTCTCACAACATTTTTCCTATAGCAGGGAGACCAGGATTGCAAGCATTACTCCAAAAATGGCCTCACCGATATCCTGTACAGCCACAACATGACCTCCCAACACCTATACTCAATCCACTGACCAATAAAGGTCCTCTCTCTCTCTCTCTCTCTCCCGAAAGCCAGCAACCCAAAACTGGACCAAATCGCTGCTGCCCTCGTCCCTGAACCTCGACTACTCTTGGCTACACTTCAGGTGACCCCTCAGTTTTGTTCGCACCCCATTTCCTTCCTGACCCACAGCCTTTTGGATGGGGGAGCCCCTGCACTAAGACACAGAGACCCCCGAAGCTCTGGGGAGGGGAGCCTGTTCCTTTACTAAGCTCCTGGTGAAGCCTTCCAGGATTTCTGTTGCCCACGGAGACGGGGACTCGCGAGGCTTGGACACAGCAGATGGTGTGTTGGGGGGGGGGCGAGGGGGTGAAGGAGGGAGCGAAGCAAGCGAGTGCCCCCTGACCCAGAGAGGGTGCAGACGGCGTGAACCTACCGGAGATAGTGTCTGTGATCAAGATCGCCAAGGAGTGAGCTGGCCCTTCATCCGCCGTCTCGGCGCTCCACGTATCTGGGCGGGAACACGGCCTGTGGATCAGAAACTTCTGGTTAGGCCCCAAACCCCACAACCGAACTTGCTGACGGCAAGGCCGTATACAAGCCTGCTGCCTAAAGCCTGAAGTTAAAGCTCGCTCTTTTTTAAATTAAAAATAAGCTGAATGTAAAGCTCTCTCTACACTGTCCCTCTATCAAACACTCCCCAGGACATGGACAGCACGGGGTTAGATACAGAGTAACGCTCCCTCTACACTGTCCCCCATCAAACACTCCCCAGGACAGGGACAGCACGGGGTTAGATACAGAGTAAAGCTCCCTCTACACTGTCCCCCATCAAACACTCCCCAGGACAGGGACAGCACGGGGTTAGATACAGAGTAACGCTCCCTCTACACTGTCCCCCATCAAACACTCCCCAGGACAGGGACAGCACGGGGTTAGATACAGAGTAAAGCTTCCTCTACACTGTCCCCCATCAAACACTCCCAGGACAGGGACAGCACGAGGTTAGATACAGAGTAAAGCTCCCTCAACACTGTCCCCCATCAAACACTCCCCAGGACAGGGACAGCACAGGGTTAGATACAGAGTAAAGCTCCCTCTACACTGTTCCCCATCAAACACTCCCCAGGACAGGGATTGCACGGGGTTAGATACTGAGTAAAGCTCCCTCTACACTGTTCCCCATCAAACACTCCCCAGGACAGGGATTGCACGGGGTTAGATACAGAGTAAAGCTCCCTCTACACTGTCCCCCATCAAACACTCCCCAGGACAGGGATTGCACGGGGTTAGATACAGAGTAAAGCTCCCTCAACACTGTCCCCCATCAAACACTCCCCAGGACAGGGACAGCATGGGGTTAGATACAGAGTAAAGCTTCCTCTACACTGTCCCCCATCAAACACTCCCCAGGACAGGGACAGCACGGGGTTAGATACAGAGTAAAGCTCCCTCAACACTGTCCCCATCAAACACTCCCCAGGACAGGGACAGCATGGGGTTAGATACAGAGTAAAGCTCCCTCTACACTGTTCCCCATCAAACACTCCCCAGGACAGGGACAGACGGGGTTAGATACAGAGTAAAGCTCCCTCTACAGTCCCAAGGCTAGGGACAGCCCAAGATTCGAGGGGAATAATGGGTGCTCGCTTTGCACTGACGTAATAACCACATTGTCAAGACCCATTACCAGCAAGTTTCAGCGTGTTGTTGACTTTCACTGAATGTTCCTCCCTCCTCACCCTTCAGGGTCTCCTCCTGCAGTTTTACTATTTAATTCCCAACATTCCCAATCGTGCACCCACACAAAGTTCCCACCTTCCGTCCGGCGTGGCTTCCCAGGGCTTGGTCAAGTGGTTTCCCCAGATGCATCCTGGTCTCCTTTCGCCTTTCCCACAGTCTTCCCCATCGGAATTTTCCGAGCTCCAGACGGGACTGCGGTTCCACGCCCCGTTGAGCTGATTGGGAATCACTGCAAGAGGACAAAGGGAAAGGGGAAGATTAAGAGTGGAATGCGAGAGTGAGATTCCTGGGGTGGGGAGTGAATGGAGTGCATGTGAAAGAGGGCTCAGAAGGAATGGGAGACGCAGGAGGGAGTGTGACAGAGCAGTAGGTGGAGAGAGAGTGAGTGTGAGAGTGGGGGAGAAACAGAGCGAGTGTGAGAGTGGAGGAGAGACAGAGCGAGTGTGAGAGTGGGGGAGAGACAGAGCGAGTGTGAGAGCGGGGGAGAGACAGAGCGAGTGTGAGAGTACAGGAGAAACAGATTGAGTGTGAGAGTGGGGGAGAGACAGAGCGAGTGTGAGAGTACAGGAGAAACAGATTGAGTGTGAGAGTGGGGGAGAGACAGAACGAGTGGGGAGAGAGACAGAGTGAGTGTGAGAGTGGAGGAGTGACAGAGTGAGTGTGAGAGCGGGGGAGAGACAGAGTGATTGTGAGAGCGGGGGAGAGACAGAGTGAGTGTGAGAGTGGAGGAGAGAGACAGAGTGAGTGTGAGAGTGGAGGAGAGAGACAGAGTGAGTGTGAGAGTGGAGGAGAGAGAGAGTAAGTGTGAGTGTGGGGGAGAGACAGGGTGAGTGTGAGAGTGGAGGAGAGAGAGAGAGTGTGAGAGTAGAGGAGAGAGACAGAGCGAGTGTGAGAGTGGGGGAGAGACAGAGCGAGTGCGAGAGTGGAGGAGAGACAGAGTGAGTGTGAGAGTGGGGGGGAGACAGAGTGAATTTAAGAGTGGAGGAGAGACAGAGTGAGTGTGAGAGTGGAGGAGAGACAGAGTGAGTGTGAGAGTGGAGGAGTGACAGAGTGAATGTGAGAGTGGAGGAGAGACAGAGTGAGTGTGAGAGTGGAGGAGAGACAGAGTGAGTGTGAGAGCGGAGGAGTGACAGAGTGAGTGTGAGAGTGGAGGAGTGACAGAGTGAATGTGAGAGTGGAGGAGAGACAGTGTGAGTGTGAGAGTGGAGGAGAGAGACAGAGTGAGTGTGAGAGTGGAGGAGAGAGACAGAGTGAGTGTGAGAGTGGGGGAGAGACAGAGTAAGTGTGAGAGTGGGGGAGAGACAGAGTGAGTGTGAGAGTGGAGGAGAGACAGAGTGAGTTTGAGAGCGGGGGAGAGACAGAGTGAGTGTGAGAGTGGAGGAGAGACAGAGCGAGTGTGAGAGTGGAGGAGAGACAGAGTAAGTGTGAGAGTGGGGGAGAGACAGAGTGAGTGTGAGAGTGGAGGAGAGACAGAGTGAGTGTGAGAGTGGAGGAGAGACAGAGTGAGTGTGCGAGTGGAGGAGGGACAGAGTGAGTTTGAGAGCGGGGGAGAGACAGAGTGAGTGTGAGAGTGGAGGAGAGACAGAGCGAGTGTGAGTGTGGGGGAGAGACAGAGTAAGTGTGAGAGTGGAGGAGAGACAGATTGAGTGTGAGAGTGGAGGAGAGAGACAGAGTGAGTGTGAGAGTGGGGGAGAGACAGAGTAAGTGTGAGAGTGGAGGAGAGACAGAGTGAGTGTGAGAGCGGAGGAGTGACAGAGTGAGTGTGAGAGTGGAGGAGAGACAGAGTGAATGTGAGAGTGGAGGAGAGACAGAGTGAGTGTGAGAGTGGAAGAGAGAGACAGAGTGAGTGTGAGAGTGGAGGAGAGAGACAGAGCGAGTGTGAGAGTGGAGGAGAGAGACAGAGTGAGTGTGAGAGTGGGGGAGAGAGACAGAGTGAGTGTGAGAGTGGAGGAGAGAGAGAGTGAGAGTGAGAGTAGAGGAGAGACAGAGCGAGTGCGAGAGTGGAGGAGTGACAGAGTGAATGTGAGAGTGGAGGAGAGACAGAGTGAGTGTGAGAGTGGAGGAGAGACAGAGTGAGTGTGAGAGCGGAGGAGTGACAGAGTGAGTGTGAGAGTGGAGGAGAGACAGAGTGAATGTGAGAGTGGAGGAGAGACAGAGTGAGTGTGAGAGTGGAGGAGAGAGACAGAGTGAGTGTGAGAGTGGAGGAGAGAGACAGTGAGTGTGAGAGTGGAGGAGAGAGACAGAGTGAGTGTGAGAGTGGGGGAGAGAGAGTAAGTGTGAGAGTGGGGGAGAGACAGAGTGAGTGTGAGAGTGGAGGAGAGACAGAGTGAGTGTGCGAGTGGAGGAGTGACAGAGTGAGTTTGAGAGCGGGGGAGAGACAGAGTGAGTGTGAGAGTGGAGGAGAGACAGAGCGAGTGTGAGTGTGGGGGAGAGACAGAGTAAGTGTGAGAGTGGAGGAGAGACAGATTGAGTGTGAGAGTGGAGGAGAGAGACAGAGTGAGTGTGAGAGTGGGGGAGAGACAGAGTAAGTGTGAGAGTGGAGGAGAGAGAGAGTGAGTGTGAGAGTAGAGGAGAGACAGAGCGAGTGCGAGAGTGGAGGAGTGACAGAGTGAATGTGAGAGTGGAGGAGAGACAGAGTGAGTGTGAGAGTGGAGGAGAGACAGAGTGAGTGTGAGAGCGGAGGAGTGACAGAGTGAGTGTGAGAGTGGAGGAGAGACAGAGTGAATGTGAGAGTGGAGGAGAGACAGAGTGAGTGTGAGAGTGGAGGAGAGAGACAGAGTGAGTGTGAGAGTGGAGGAGAGAGGCAGAGCGAGTGTGAGAGTGGAGGAGAGAGACAGAGTGAGTGTGAGAGTGGGGGAGAGACAGAGTAAGTGTGAGAGTGGGGGAGAGACAGAGTGAGTGTGAGAGTGGAGGAGAGACAGAGTGAGTGTGAGAGCGGAGGAGTGACAGAGTGAGTGTGAGAGTGGAGGAGTGACAGAGTGAATGTGAGAGTGGAGGAGAGTGAGTGTGAGAGTGGAGGAGAGAGACAGAGTGAGTGTGAGAGTGGAGGAGAGACACAGAGCAAGTGTGAGAGTGGAGGAGAGAGACAGAGTGAGTGTGAGAGTGGGGGAGAGACAGAGTAAGTGTGAGAGTGGGGGAGAGACAGAGTGAGTGTGAGAGTGGAGGAGAGACAGAGTGAGTGTGCGAGTGGAGGAGTGACAGAGTGAGTTTGAGAGCGGGGGAGAGACAGAATGAGTGTGAGAGTGGAGGAGAGACAGAGCGAGTGTGAGTGTGGGGGAGAGACAGAGTGAGTGCGAGAGTGGGGGAGAGACAGAGTGAGTGTGAGAGTGGGGGGGAGACAGAGTGAGTGTGAGAGTGGAGGAGAGACAGAGTGAGTGCGAGAGTGGGGGAGAGACAGAGTGAGTGTGAGAGTGGAGGAGAGACAGAGCGAGTGTGAGTGTGGGGGAGAGACAGAGTAAGTGTGAGAGTGGAGGAGAGACAGATTGAGTGTGAGAGTGGAGGAGAGAGACAGAGTGAGTGTGAGAGTGGGGGAGAGACAGAGTAAGTGTGAGAGTGGAGGAGAGAGAGAGTGAGTGTGAGAGTGGAGGAGAGACAGAGTGAGTGTGAGAGTGGAGGAGAGACAGAGTGAGTGTGAGAGCGGAGGAGTGACAGAGTGAGTGTGAGAGTGGAGGAGAGACAGAGTGAATGTGAGAGTGGAGGAGAGACAGAGTGAGTGTGAGAGTGGAGGAGAGAGACAGAGTGAGTGTGAGAGTGGAGGAGAGAGACAGAGCGAGTGTGAGAGTGGAGGAGAGAGACAGAGTGAGTGTGAGAGTGGAGGAGAGAGACAGAGTGAGTGTGAGAGTGGAGGAGAGAGACAGAGCGAGTGTGAGAGTGGAGGAGAGAGACAGAGTGAGTGTGAGAGTGGGGGAGAGACAGAGTAAGTGTGATTGTGGGGGAGAGACAGAGTGAGTGTGAGAGTGGAGGAGAGACAGAGTGAGTGTGCGAGTGGAGGAGTGACAGAGTGAGTTTGAGAGCGGGGGAGAGACAGAGTGAGTGTGAGAGTGGAGGAGAGACAGAGCGAGTGTGAGTGTGGGGGAGAGACAGAGTAAGTGTGAGAGTGGAGGAGAGACAGATTGAGTGTGAGAGTGGAGGAGAGAGACAGAGTGAGTGTGAGAGTGGGGGAGAGACAGAGTAAGTGTGAGAGTGGAGGAGAGAGAGAGTGAGTGTGAGAGTAGAGGAGAGACAGAGCGAGTGCGAGAGTGGAGGAGTGACAGAGTGAATGTGAGAGTGGAGGAGAGACAGAGTGAGTGTGAGAGTGGAGGAGAGACAGAGTGAGTGTGAGAGCGGAGGAGTGACAGAGTGAGTGTGAGAGTGGAGGAGAGACAGAGTGAATGTGAGAGTGGAGGAGAGACAGAGTGAGTGTGAGAGTGGAGGAGAGAGACAGAGTGAGTGTGAGAGTGGAGGAGAGAGACAGAGCGAGTGTGAGAGTGGAGGAGAGAGACAGAGTGAGTGTGAGAGTGGGGGAGAGACAGAGTAAGTGTGAGAGTGGGGGAGAGACAGAGTGAGTGTGAGAGTGGAGGAGAGACAGAGTGAGTGTGAGAGCGGAGGAGTGACAGAGTGAGTGTGAGAGTGGAGGAGTGACAGAGTGAATGTGAGAGTGGAGGAGAGAGAGTGAGTGTGAGAGTGGAGGAGAGAGACAGAGTGAGTGTGAGAGTGGAGGAGAGACACAGAGCAAGTGTGAGAGTGGAGGAGAGAGACAGAGTGAATGTGAGAGTGGGGGAGAGACAGAGTAAGTGTGAGAGTGGGGGAGAGACAGAGTGAGTGTGAGAGTGGAGGAGAGACAGAGTGAGTGTGCGAGTGGAGGAGTGACAGAGTGAGTTTGAGAGCGGGGGAGAGACAGAATGAGTGTGAGAGTGGAGGAGAGACAGAGCGAGTGTGAGTGTGGGGGAGAGACAGAGTGAGTGCGAGAGTGGGGGAGAGACAGAGTGAGTGTGAGAGTGGGGGGGAGACAGAGTGAGTGTGAGAGTGGAGGAGAGACAGAGTGAGTGCGAGAGTGGGGGAGAGACAGAGTGAGTGTGAGAGTGGAGGAGCGACAGAGCGAGTGTGAGTGTTGGGGAGACACAGAGTGAGTGTGAGAGTGGAGGAGTGACAGAGTGAGTATGAGAGTGGGGGAGAGACAGAATGAATGTGAGAGTGGAGGAGAGAGTGACTGTGAGAGTGGAGGAGAGACAGAGTGAGTATGAGTGTGGGGGAGAGACAGAGTGAGTGTGAGAGTGGAGGAGAGAGAGAGTTAGTGTGAGAGTGGGGGAGAGACAGAGTGAGTGTGAGTGTGGAGGAGAGAGAGAGTGAGTGTGAGTGTGGGGGAGAGACAGGGTGAGTGTGAGAGTGGAGGAGTGACAGAGTGAATGTGAGAGTGGAGAAGAGACAGAGTGAGTATGAGTGTGGGGGAGAGACAGGGTGAGTGTGAGAGTGGAGGAGAGACAGAGTGAGTGTGAGAGGCGGAGGAGTGACAGAGTGAGTGTGAGAGTGGAGGAGTGACAGAGTGAATGTGAGAGTGGAGGAGAGACAGAGTGAGTGTGAGAGTGGAGGAGAGAGACAGAGTGAGTGTGAGAGTGGAGGAGAGAGACAGAGTGAGTGTGAGAGTGGAGGAGAGAGACAGAGCGAGTGTGAGAGTGGAGGAGAGAGACAGAGTGAGTGTGAGAGTGGGGGAGAGACAGAGTAAGTGTGAGAGTGGGGGAGAGACAGAGTGAGTGTGAGAGTGGAGGAGAGAGACAGAGCAAGTGTGAGAGTGGAGGAGAGAGACAGAGTGAATGTGAGAGTGGGGGAGAGACAGAGTAAGTGTGAGAGTGGGGGAGAGACAGAGTGAGTGTGAGAGTGGAGGAGAGACAGAGTGAGTGTGCGAGTGGAGGAGTGACAGAGTGAGTTTGAGAGCGGGGGAGAGACAGAATGAGTGTGAGAGTGGAGGAGAGACAGAGCGAGTGTGAGTGTGGGGGAGAGACAGAGTGAGTGCGAGAGTGGGGGAGAGACAGAGTGAGTGCGAGAGTGGGGGGGAGACAGAGTGAGTGTGAGAGTGGAGGAGAGACAGAGTGAGTGCGAGAGTGGGGGAGAGACAGAGTGAGTGTGAGAGTGGAGGAGCGACAGAGCGAGTGTGAGTGTTGGGGAGACACAGAGTGAGTGTGAGAGTGGAGGAGTGACAGAGTGAGTATGAGAGTGGGGGAGAGACAGAATGAATGTGAGAGTGGAGGAGAGAGTGACTGTGAGAGTGGAGGAGAGACAGAGTGAGTATGAGTGTGGGGGAGAGACAGGGTGAGTGTGAGAGTGGAGGAGTGACAGAGTGAATGTGAGAGTGGAGGAGAGACAGAGTGAGTGTGAGAGTGGAGGAGAGACAGAGCGAGTGTGAGTGTGGGGAGGAGAGAGACAGAGTGAGTGTGAGAGTGGAGGAGAGACAGATTGAGTGTGAGAGTGGAGGAGTGACAGAGTGAGTGTGAGAGCGGGGGAGAGACAGAGTGAGTGAGAGAGTGGAGGAGAGACAGAGCAAGTGTGAGTGTGGGGGAGACACAGAGAGAGTGCGAGAGTAGAGGAGAGACAAAGCGAGTGCGAGAGTGGGGAGAGAGACAGAGTGAGTGTGAGAGTGGGGGGGAGACAGAGTGAGTGTGAGAGTGGAGGAGAGACAGAGTGAGTGCGAGAGTGGGGGAGACACAGAGTGAGTGTGAGAGTGGAGGAGTGACAGAGTGAGTATGAGAGTGGGGGAGAGACAGAATGAATGTGAGAGTGGAGGAGAGAGTGACTGTGAGAGTGGAGGAGAGACAGAGTGAGTATGAGTGTGGGGGAGAGACAGAGTGAGTGTGAGAGTGGAGGAGAGAGAGAGTTAGTGTGAGAGTGGGGGACAGACAGAGTGAGTGTGAGTGTGGAGGAGAGAGAGAGTGAGTGTGAGTGTGGGGGAGAGACAGGGTGAGTGTGAGAGTGGAGGAGAGACAGAGTGAGTGTGAGAGTGGAGGAGAGAGACAGAGCGAGTGTGAGAGTGGAGGAGAGACAGAGTGAGTGTGAGAGTGGAGGAGAGACAGAGCGAGTGTGAGAGTGGAAGAGAGACAGAGCGAGTGTGAGAGTGGAAGAGAGACAGAGTGAGTGTGAGAGTTGAGGAGAGACAGAGTGAGTGTGAAAGTGGGGGAGAGACAGAGTGAGTGTGAGAGTGGGGGAGAGACAGAGTGAGTGTGAGAGTGGGTGAGAGACAGAGTGAGTGTGAGAGTGGAGGAGAGACAGTGTGAATGTGAGAGTGGAGGGGAGACATGGTGAGTGTGAGAGTGGAGGAGAGACAGAGTGAGTGTGAGAGTGGGTGAGAGATAGAGTGAGTGTGAGAGTGGAGGAGAGACAGTGTGAATGTGAGAGTGGAGGGGAGACATGGTGAGTGTGAGAGTGGAGGAGAGACAGAGTGAGTGTGAGAGTGGAGGAGAGAGACAGAGCGAGTGTGAGAGTGGAGGAGAGAGACAGAGTGAGTGTGAGAGTGGAGGAGAGAGACAGAGTGAGTGTGAGAGTGGAAGGGAGAGACAAAGCGAGTGTGAGAGTGGAGGAGAGAGACAGAGTGAGTGTGAGAGTGGAGGAGAGACAGAGCGAGTGTGAGAGTGGAAGAGAGACAGAGTGAGTGTGAGAGTGGAGGAGAGAGACAGAGTGAGTGTGAGAGTGGAGTAGAGACAGAGCGAGTGTGAGAGTTGAGGAGAGAGAGAGTGAGTGTGAAAGTGGGGGAGAGACAGAGTGAGTGTGAGAGTGGGTGAGAGACAGAGCGAGTGTGAGAGTTGAGGAGAGACAGAGTGAGTGTGAAAGTGGGGGAGAGACAGAGTGAGTGTGAGAGTGGGGGAGAGACAGAGTGAGTGTGAGAGTGGGTGAGAGACAGAGTGAGTGTGAGAGTGGAGGAGAGACAGTGTGAATGTGAGAGTGGAGGGGAGACATGGTGAGTGTGAGAGTGGAGGAGAGACAGAGTGAGTGTGAGAGTGGGTGAGAGATAGAATGAGTGTGAGAGTGGAGGAGAGACAGTGTGAATGTGAGAGTGGAGGGGAGACATGGTGAGTGTGAGAGTGGAGGAGAGACAGAGTGAGTGTGAGAGTGGAGGAGAGAGACAGAGCGAGTGTGAGAGTGGAGGAGAGAGACAGAGTGAGTGTGAGAGTGGAGGAGAGAGACAGAGTGAGTGTGAGAGTGGAAGGGAGAGACAAAGCGAGTGTGAGAGTGGAGGAGAGAGACAGAGTGAGTGTGAGAGTGGAGGAGAGACAGAGCGAGTGTGAGAGTGGAAGAGAGACAGAGTGAGTGTGAGAGTGGAGGAGAGAGACAGAGTGAGTGTGAGAGTGGAGTAGAGACAGAGCGAGTGTGAGAGTTGAGGAGAGAGAGAGTGAGTGTGAAAGTGGGGGAGAGACAGAGTGAGTGTGAGAGTGGGTGAGAGACAGAGTGAGTGTGAGAGTGGAGGAGAGAGACAGAGCGAGTGTGAGAGTGGAGGAGAGAGACAGAGTGAGTGTGAGAGTGGAGTAGAGACAGAGCGAGTGTGAGAGTTGAGGAGAGACATGGTGAGTGTGAGAGTGGAGGAGAGACAGAACGAGTGTAAGTGTGGTGGAGAGACAGAGTGAGTGTGAGAGTGGAGGAGAGAGACAGAGCGAGTGTGAGAGTGGAGGAGAGAGACAGAGTGAGTGTGAGAGTGGAGGAGAAAGACAGAGTGAGTGTGAGAGTGGAAGGGAGAGACAGAGCGAGTGTGAGAGTGGAGGAGAGAGACAGAGTGCGTGTGAGAGTGGGGGAGAGGCAGAGTGAGTGTGAGTGTGGGGGAGAGACAGAGCGAGTGTGAGAGTGGAGGAGTGAGACAGGGTGAGTGTGAGAGTGGAGGAGAGAGACAGAGTGAGTGTGAGAGTGGAGGAGAGAGACAGAGCGAGTGTGAGAGTGGAGGAGAGAGACCGGGTGAGTGTGAGAGTGGAGGAGAGAGACAGGGTGAGTGTGAGAGTGGAGGAGAGAGACAGGGTGAGTGGAGGAGAGACAGAGTGAGTGTGAGAGTGGAGGAGAGACAGAGCGAGTGTGAGTGTGGGGAGGAGAGAGACAGAGTGAGTGTGAGAGTGGAGGAGAGACAGATTGAGTGTGAGAGTGGAGGAGTGACAGAGTGAGTGTGAGAGCGGAGGAGAGACAGAGTGAGTGAGAGAGTGGAGGAGAGACAGAGCGAGTGTGAGTGTGGGGGAGACACAGAGTGAGTGCGAGAGTAGAGGAGAGACAGAGCGAGTGTGAGACTGGAGTGGAGGGTGTGCCGTTAATCTGCTCCTAACCCTGGGATTTGTTGCCAGTGAGACTTACACTGAATCGCTCTGAGCCGTGGTACGAAGGATGTGATGTTTGTCGAGTTGGAGTCTACTTGGAGGAAGTCCTTCTTCTTGGTGAGAATTGGAGAGGCCTGCACCGTGAGCTTGTGTTGGAAATCTGTTTGGGAGTAATGACCAGACCATTGGTTAAAGTCCACGCACCTCCCACAGAGGGCTACATTTTAAACCATCTGTTTAACCAAGAGGCATGTATACAGAGGCCCCTGACCTCAATGAGGGTGTATCTCTGTCCAACGCATCAGACTAAACCAAGAACTGACCTACCTTTGTAAGGTGGATTGATTAACAGGCAATTCGCAAAAATGGCCATCTGTACAATTTGGCACTGACCAAATGGATGGTGCCCGCGGTTTGGCACTGACTGATACTCCCAGTCTGGCCCTGACCAATACCCGCAGTTTGGCACTGACTGATACTCCCAGTCTGGCCCTGACCAATACCCGCAGTTTGGCACTGACTGATACTCCCAGTCTGGCCCTGACCAATACCCGCAGTTTGGCACTGACTGATACTACCAGTTTGGCACTGCCTGATACCTGCAATTTAGCACTGACCAATACCCACAGTTTGGCACTGACCATTACCTGCTGTTTGGCACTGACCGATATTCCCCGGTTTGACATGACTGGCACTCCCGGTTTGGCAGTGACCAATGTCTGCGGTTCAGCACTGACCGACTCTCACGGGTTGGCATTGACTGATACCCCCAGTTTAGCACTGACCGATAATCACGGTTTGCACACAGACCAATACTCCTGGTTTGGGACTGACCGATACTCCTGGTTTGGCACTGACCGATAATGCCTGGTTTGGCACTGACCGATACCCCTGGTTTGGCACTGACCAATATCTCCTGGTTTGGTGCTGACCAATATCTCCTGGTTTGGCACTGACCGATACCCCTTGGTTTGGCGCTGACCGATAATGCCTGGTTTGGCACTGACTGATACCCCTGGTTTGGCACTGACCGATACCCTCTGGTTTGGCACTGACCGATACCCCCTGGCTTGGCACTGACCGATACCCCCTGTTTTGGCACTGACTGATACCCCTGGTTTGGCACTGACTGATACCCTCTGGTTTGGCACTGACCGATACCCCCTGGTTTGGCACTGACCGATACCCCCTGGTTTGGCACTGACCGATACCCCCTGGTTTGGCACTGACCGATACCCTCTGGTTTGGCACTGACCAATACCCCCTGGTTTGGCACTGACCGATACCCTCTGGTTTGGCACTGGCCGATACCCTCTGGTTTGGCACTGACCGATACCCCCTGGTTTGGCACTGACCGATACCCTCTGGTTTGGCACTGACCGATACCCCCTGGTTTGGCAATGACCGATACCCCCTGGCTTGGCGCTGACTGATACCCCCTGGTTTGGCAATGACCGATACCCCCTGGCTTGGCACTGACCGATACCCCCTGGTTTGGCACTGACCGATACCCCCTGGTTTGGCGCTGGCCGATACCCTCTGGTTTGGCACTGACCGATACCCCCTGGTTTGGCGCTGGCCGATACCCTCTGGTTTGGCACTGACCGATACCCCCTGGTTTGGCACTGACCGATACCCCCTGGTTTGGCGCTGACCGATACCCCCTGGTTTGGCGCTGGCCGATACCCTCTGGTTTGGCACTGACCGATACCCCCTGGTTTGGCACTGACCGATACCCCCTGGTTTGGCACTGACCAATACCCCCTGGTTTGGCACTGACCCATACCCCCTGGTTTGGCACTGACCGATACCCCTGGTTTGGCACTGACCGATACCCCCTGTTTTGGCACTGACTGATACCCCTGGTTTGGCACTGACCGATACCCTCTGGTTTGGCACTGACCGATACCCCCTGGTTTGGCACTGACCGATAACCTCTGGTTTGGCACTGACCGATACCCCCTGGTTTGGCACTGACCGATAACCTCTGGTTTGGCACTGACCGATACCCCTGGTTTGGCACTGACCGATACCCCCTGGTTTGGCACTGACCGATACCCCCTGGTTTGGCACTGACCGATACCCCTGGTTTGGCACTGACCGATACCCCCTGTTTTGGCACTGACTGATACCCCTGGTTTGGCACTGACCGATACCCTCTGGTTTGGCACTGACCGATACCCCCTGGTTTGGCACTGACCGATAACCTCTGGTTTGGCACTGACCGATACCCCCTGGTTTGGCACTGACCGATAACCTCTGGTTTGGCACTGACCGATACCCCTGGTTTGGCACTGACCGATACCCCCTGGTTTGGCACTGACCGATACCCCCTGGTTTGGCACTGACCGATACCCTCTGGTTTGGCACTGACCGATACCCCCTGGTTTGGCACTGACCAATACCCCCTGGCTTGGCACTGACCGATACCCCCTGGCTTGGCGCTGACCGATACCCCCTGGCTTGGCACTGACCGATACCCCCTGGCTTGGCGCTGACCGATACCCCCTGGCTTGGCGCTTGCTGCTGCCCACACTAACCGATCGGCCGGCTGATCCAATGGCCGTCTTTCACCTTCAGCTTGTTCTTCTTGAAGGTGCCTTTGCGTTTCTTGACGTTCGGTTTCTCGGCGTTCATCTGGTAGATGAGGAGGCTGAGCTCCCGCTCAAAGACATCCCGCTCCCACTGCAACAGGGCATGCTCCCGCTGCCGCAGGGATTCCTCATGTGACTTCTGCTGGAGAGCCGCCCTCTTCAACTCCTCCTCCCGGCACAGCAGCTCCTGAAACACCAAACCGAGCCGGGGGTTGGTGGTGGAGGTGGGCTGGCTGTCAGCGGTATCGGCTACACAAACACTGCCATCTAACCTCAACAGCGACCCACATCCCCCAAACCCCCCAACCCTCCTCTCTTAAACCTGCCAGCAGGGGCTCCACAATCCCTCTGGGATGCAGCGGGGATATTCGACACCGGGGTGAATCACAGAACCACAAAGTGCAATCCCACAGGACGCCAGGTGTTCCGCTCACTCCCTGCTTCCTGCAAATCACAGTCTCCCCACGTACCCTTGCCCCCCCCCCACCCCCTCACTGCCCTCCCCACCCCCTCACTCCCCTCCCCAGACACCTCACTCCGGCCCACCCCCTCACTCCCCTCCCCACCCCCTCACTCCCCTCCCCAGACACCTCACTCCGGCCCACCCCCTCACTCCCCTCCCCACCCCCTCACTCCCCTCCCCAGACACTTCACTCCGGCCCACCCCCTCACTCCCCTCCCCACCGTCTCAATCCCCTCCCCACCCCCTCACTCCCCTCCCCAACCCCTCACTCCCCTCCCCAGACACCTCACTCCGGCCCACCCCCTCACTCCCCTCCCAACCCTCTCACTCCCCTCCCCAGACACCTCACTCCCCTCCCCACCCCCTCACTCCCCTCCCTACCCTCTCCCTCCCCTCCCCATCCCCTCACTCCCCTCCCAACCCCCTCACTCCCCTCCCCAGCCACCTCACTCCAGCCCACCCCTCACTCCCCTCCCAACCCCTCACTCCCCTCCCCCACTCTCCCCCAACCCCCTCACTCCCCTCCCAACCCCTCACTCCCCTCCCTACCCCCTCACTCCCCTCCCCACCCCCTCACTCCCCTCCCAACCCCTCACTCCCTCCCACCCCCTCACTCCCCTCCCCAGCCACCTCCTCGGCCCAAACCCCACTCCCCGCCCAACCCTCTCACTCCCCTCCCCAAACACCTCACTCCCCTCCCTACCCCCTCACTCCCCTCCCCACCCCCTCACTCCCCTCCCAACCCCTCACTCCCCTCCCAACCCCCTCACTCCCCTCCCAACCCCCTCACTCCGGCCCAACCCCTCACTCCCCTCCCAACCCTTTCACTCCCCTCCCCAGACACCTCACTCCCCTCCTACCCCCTCACTCCCTCCCCACCCCCTCACTCCCCTCCAACCCCCTCACTCCCCTCCCCACCTCCTCACTCCCCTCCCCAGCCACCTCACTCCGGCCCACCCCCTCACTCCCCTCCCCACCCCCTCACTCCCCTCCCAACCCCCTCACTCCCCTCCACACCTCCTCACTCCCCTCCCCAGCCACCTCACTCCGGCCCACCCCCTCACTCCCCTCCCACCCCCTCACCTCCCCTCCCACGCCCTAACTCCCCTCCCCAGCGACCTCACTCCAGCCCACCCCTCACTCCCCTCCCAACCCCAACACTCCCCTCCCCACCCCCTCACTCCCCCATCCAGACCCCTCGCTCCCCCCCACCCCCTCACTTCCCCATTCAGACCCCTCACTCCCCCCACCCCCTCACTCCCCCATCCAACCCCCTCACTCCCCCCCCCCCCCCACCCCTCACTCCCCCACCCCCTCAGACTCACCCCCACCCCCCTCACTCCCCATCTCTCCAGATCCCTCACTCCCCCACCCCTTCACTCCCCATCCAACCCCATCACTCCCCCCCACCCCCTCACTCCCCATCCATACCCCGTCACTCCCTCCACCCACCCCCTCACTCCCCCAGCTAGACCCCTCACTCCCACAGCCCCCTCTCTCCCCTCCCCACCCCCTCATTCCCCTCCCAACCCCCTCGCCCACTCCCTACTCCCACAACCCACTCACTCCCACC